>NC_135715.1:106265324-106442099 GCF_964656455.1 Halichoerus grypus
AGAAGATGTATTTGAGCAAATCCTAGCTGAGAACTTCCCTAATCTGGGGAATGAAACAAACATTTGCGTCCTAGAGGGAGAGAGGGCCCCTCCCAAGATCAAGGAAAACAGGCCAACACCCTGGCATGTAATAGTAAAACTTGCAAATCTTAGAACCAAGGAAACCATCTTAAGGGCAGTTAGGGGGAAGAGGTTCCTTATGTACAGAGGGAGGAACATCAGAATAACATCAGACCTATCCACAGAGACCTGGCAAGCCAGAAAGGCCTGGCAAGACATATTCAGGGTACTAAATGAGAAGAACATGCAGCCAAGAATACTTTAGCCGGCAAGGCTGTCATTTAGAATGGATGGAGAGATGCAGAGCTTCCACGAATGGCAGAAACTGAAAGAATGTGACCACTAAGCCAGCCCTGCAAGAAATATTAAGGGGGGTAGTATCAAAGGAGAAAGACCCCAAGAGTGATCTACAACAGAAATTTACAGGGACAATCTATAAAAACAACGTCTTCACAGGCAACATGATGACAATTAATTTATATCTTTCAATAATCACTCTCAACGTGAATGGCCTAAACGCTCCCATAAAACGGCACAGGGTTGCAGATTGGATAAAAAGACAGGACCCATCCATATGCTGCTTACAAGAGACTCATTTTGCACCTAAAGATACATCCAGACTGAAAGTGAAGGGATGGAGATCCATCTTCCATGCCAGCGGACCTCAAAAGAAAGCTAGGGTAGCAATTCTTATATCAGACAAATTAGATTTTAAACTAAAGTCTGTAATTAGAGACACAGAAGGACACTATATCATTCTTAAAGGGTCTATCCAACAAGAAGATCTAACAATTGTAAATATCTATGCCCCCAACATGGGAGCAGCCATCTACCTAAGTCAACTGTTAACCAAAATAAAGAATCATATTGATAATAATACGTTAATTGTAGGAGACCTCAATACTCCACTCTCAGCAATGGACAGATCATCTAAGCAGAAAATCAACAAGGAAACAAGAGCTTTGAATGATACATTGGACCAGATGGACCTCATATATATTTACAGAACATTCCACCCTAAAACAACAGAATACTCAGTCTTCTCGAGGGCACATGGAACTTTCTCCAGAATAGTCCACATACTGGGTCACAAATCAGGTCTCAACTGATGCAAAAGATTGAGATTATTCCCTGCATATTCTCAGACCACAATGCTTTAAAACTGGAACTCAATCACAAGAAAAAATTTGGCAGAAATTCAAACACTTGGAAGCTAAAGACCACTCTGCTCAAGAATGTTTGGGTCAACCAGGAAGTCAAAGAAGAACTTAAACAATTCATGGAAATCAATGAGAACGAAAACACATCGGTCCAAAACCTATGGGATACTGCAAAGGCGGTCCTAAGGGGGAAACACATAGCCATCCAAGCCTCACTCAAAAAAATAGAAAAATCCCGAATTCACCAACGAACTCTACACCTTAAAGAACTAGAGAAAAAGCAACAAACGATGCCTAAGCCACACACTGGAAGAGAAATAATTAAAATTAAAGCAGAGATCAATGAATTAGAAACCAGAAACACAGGAGATCAGATCAACGAAACTAGAAGTTGGTTCTTTGAAAGAATTAATAAGATTGATAAACCACTGGCCAGACTTATCCAAAAGAAAAGAGAAAGGACACAAATTAATAAAATTATGAATGAAAGGGGAGAGATCACGACTAACACCAAGGAAATAGAAACAATTATTAGAAATTATTATCAACAACTATATGCCAATAAACTGAGCAATCTGGATGAAATGGAGGCCTTCCTGGAAACCTATAAGCTGCCAAGACTGAAACAGGAAGAAATTGACAATCTGAAGACCAATAACCAGCAACGAGATTGAAGCAGTGACCAAAAAACTCCCAAAAAACAAGAGTCCAGGGCCTGATGGATTCCCTGGGGAATTCTACCAAACATTCAAAGAAGAAATAATACCTATTCTACTGAAGCTGTTTCAAAAAATAGAAACAGAAGGAAAACTTCCAGACTCATTCTATGAGGCCAGTATTACCTTAATCCCCAAACCAGGCAAAGACCCCATCAAAAAGGAGAATTTCAGACCCCTATCCGTGATGAAGATGGATTCCAAAATCCTCAACAAAATCCTAGCTAAGAGGATCCAACAATACATTAAAAGGATCATCCACCACGACCAAGTGGGATTATCCCCGGGATGCAAGGGTGGTTCAACATTCACCAATCAATCAATGTGATAGAACACATTAATAAGAGGAGGGAGAAGAACCATATGGTCCTCTCAATTGATGCAGAAAAAGCGTTTGACAAAATACAACATCCTTTCCTGATTAAAACTCTTCAGAGTATAGGGATAGAGGGAATATTCCTCAAGTTCATAAAATCCATCTATGAAAAACCCACAGCGATTATCATCCTCAATGGGGAAAAGCTGAGAGTCTTTCCCTTAAGATCAGAAACATGTCAAGGATGCCCACTCTCGCCACTTTTGTTCAATATAGTACTAGAAGTCCTAGCAACAGCAATCAGACAACAAAAAGAAATAAAAGGTATTCAAATTGGCAAAGAAGAAGTCAAACTCTCTCTTTTTGCAGACATATGATACTTTATGTGGAAAACCCAAAAGACTCCACCCCCAAATTACTAGAACTCATGCAGCAATTCAGTAATGTGGCAGGACACAAAATCAATGCACAGAAATCAGTTGCTTTCTTATACACTAACAACGCCACTGTAAAAAGAGAAATTAGAGAAACAATTCCATTCACAATAGCACCAAAAACCATAAGATACCTCAGAATAAACCTAACCAAAGGTTTGTAAAAGACCTATACTCCAGGAACTACAGAACACTCATGAAAGAAACTGAAGAAGACACAAAAAGATGGAAAAACATTTCATGCTCATGGATCGGAAGAATAAACATTATTAAAATGTCTATGCTACCCAGAGCAATCTATACCTTCAATGCCATCCCGATCAAAATTCCAATGACATTTTTCAAAGTGCTGGAACAAACAATCCTAAAATTTGTATGGAATCAGAAAAGATCCCAAACCACCAAGGAAATGTTGAAAAGGAAAAACAAAGCTGGGGGCATCACGTTGCCCGATTTCAAGCTATATTACAAAGCAGTGATCACCAAGACAGCATGGTACTGGCACAAAAACAAACATACAGACCAATGGAACAGAATAGAGAACCCAGATATGGACCCTCAACTCTATGGTCAAATAATCTTTGACAAAGCAGGAAAAAACATGCAATGGAAAAAAGACAATCTCTTCAATAAATGGTGCTGGGAAAATTGGACAGCCACATGCAGAAGAATGAAACTCGACCATTCTCTAACACCATTCACAAAGATAAACTCAAAGTGGATGAAAGACCTCAATGTGAGACAGGAATCCATCAAAATCCTAGAGGAGAACATAGGCAGTAACCTCTTTGACATCGGCCACAGCAACTTCTTTCAAGATACATCTCAAAAGCTAGTGAAACAAAAGCAAAAATGAACTTTTGGGACTTCACCAAGATAAAAAGCTTCTGCACAGCAAAGGAAACAGTCAACAAAACAAAGAGGCAACCCAAAGAATGGGAGAAGATATTTCCAAATGACACTACAGATAAAGGGCTGGTATCCAAGATCTATAAAGAACTTCTCAAACTCAACACCCAAAAAACAAATAATCAAGTCAAAAAGTGGGCAGAAGATATGAAAAGACACTTCTCTGAAGAAGACATACAAATGGCTAACAGGCACATGAAAGAATGTTCATCATCATTAGCCATCAGGGAAATTCAAATCAAAACCACATTGAGATACCACCTTACACCAGTTAGAATGGCAAAAATGGACAGGCAAAGAAACAACAAATGTTGGAGAGGTTGTGGAGAAAGGGGAACCCTCTTACACTGTTGGTGGGAATGCAACTTGGTACAGCCACTTTGGAAAACAGTGTGGAGGTTCCTCAAAAAGTTAAAAATAGAGCTATCCTATGAGCCAGCAATTGCACTCCTGGGTATCTACCCCAAAGACACAGATGCAGTGAAAAGAAGGGCCATATGCACCCCAATGTTCAGAGCAGCAATGTCCGCAATAGCCAAACTGTGGAAAGAGCTGAGATGCCCCTCAACAGATGAATGGATAAAGAAGTTGTGGTCCATATATACAAAGGAATATTACTCAGCCATCAGAAAGGATGAATACCCAACTTTTACATCAACATGGATGAAACTGGAGGAGATTATGCTAAGTGAAATAAGTCAAGCAGAGAAAGTCAATTATCATATGGTTTCACTTATTTGTGGAACATAAGGAATAGCATGGAGGACACTAGGAGAAGGAAGGGAAAAAGGAGGGGGGGAATTGGAGGGAGAGATGAACCATGAGAGACTATGGACTCTGAGAGACAAACAGGGTTTTAGAGGGGAGGTGGGAGCGGGGATTGGTTAGCCCGGTGATGGGTATTAAGGAGGATGTACTGCATGGAGCACTGGGTGTTATACGAAAACAATGGATCATGGATCACCACATCAAAAACTAATGATGTATTGTATGGTGACTAACATAACATAATAAAATTAAAAAAATAAATAAATAAAATAAAAATAAAAAAAAACATCAGTTTTACAAAACAATTGGTATACCACAAAGAAAATCAGCAGATATGACTTAGAACTGTGTTTAAGTGAGAAATTTAATACTTGCTAAGTGATGACTTAAGTTTGGGAACCTCCACACACATTTTATTTTTGTTCCCATTGATCAAAACATTTTTGAACATCGTATTTAGAATATATTTTGAGCGAGTGTCACATTCTTACAGCTGTCCTTTGGAACATTAAATGCATTCATATTAGATAATTATTATTTGGGGGAACTACCAAAAGTTACTGAACGTCAATTCCAGAACCTTGCCACAGCAAACGTGCCACAGAAAAAGCATGTGTTCTAGAAAGATACAGAAAACTTGTTACATGACACACTAAAAAGGGAAAGCATGAAGCTACACATCTATAAATTCAAAATACATATAAGCACAGTTATTCATTGACACATTGCTTGTAATTACAAAATACTGGAAACAATCTAAATGTTCATACATTGAAAAGTGGTTAATTAAACAATAAACACAATGTAAATGTAGCTGTAAAATGAATGAGGAAGATCTCTATTAAGTTACATGGAATATTTTCAGGGTACACTGCTAAATGAAGAAATAACAGTACAAAAGAGACTCTATCATATATCCCCTATCATAAAAGACAGAAAAGAATATAAAAATACATACATTTATCTGTACATTTATGAAAAAAAAATGAAAGAACAATAGAGAAGACTGCCAGGCATGAATGAACTTTTTCCTCCAGGGGATGAGTGAGAATGGGATGGAAAAAATAAGGAATGAGGACACAGTAGAAGGGAAACTTCTCTGAATGTATCTTCGAGGTATGACTTTTAAAATTGAGTTAATATTTTACATTCTCAAAAAATAAATTAAAAATTTAAATCAACAGGTCATGTGGGATAGTTGGAAATGGACAAGAAACCGTAAAAAACAAAAACAAAAAAAACTTTTTCTTATTACGCATGAATTACATAACCACATTGAAGGGAACAAAGAAAAAAAAAAAACTAACCAAACTTCGTACAAAAGTGTTTTAACTACTTAATCTAAGCAAGTTAAAACTGTATACATCCATTGCACTCAAGTTAGTAAACTTGTTTTTCATAGATATAGGTTACCAATTCTGAAACTATGTATATTCTATAGCAAATAAGTGAATATATTCTGGATAATGAGAGCCAGATTTCTTACTGTTATATAAAAGTGTTATAAATAAGGAAAGGGGGAAGGTCAGAATCAATTTTGAGGTGTTGAATTGGAACTGAAGATATCAGGATGAAATAATTAATTTTTAATATAGATATTTGATGATAAATGAAACAGAAGTCAACTTGAGGGAGCTTTTAATATTCAACTTCAGGACAATTTCAGCAACATAATAGATAATCATATTAATGAATTATGTGACGGCTAATTTTATGTGTCAACTTGACTGGCCACGGGGTACCAAGACTAAACATTTTTCGGAGTATGTAAGTAAAAGTATTTCTGGATGAGATTAGCATCTAAATTAGTGGATTCAATAAAGCAGGCTGCCTTCTCTAATGTAGGTGGGCATCATCTAATCCATTGAGAGACCAAATAGAGCAAAAGTTGGAGGAAGGAGAGATTTGTCCCCTTTGCTTCCTGACTGCCCGCTTGAGCACGACATTCATGTCACCTTCTCCAGCCCACAAAGAGAATTTATACCATCGGTTCTCCTGGTTCCCAGGCCTTCAGACTTGGTCTGGAACTTACAGGACTAGCTTTCCTGGGACTCCAATTTGCAGATGCCAGACTGTGGGACTTCTCAGTCTCCATAATCACAAGAGCCAATTTCTCATAACAAATCTCCATATATCTATCTATCTATCCATCTGTCTATCCAACTAGTTCAGTTTATCCACAGAACCCTGACTAATATAGATTATAACTTATACTCTGAACAAAATTTATAACCAAATAAATATCCATGAGTCAAGACAGATAAACAAATAAATAAATGTGGAAAAAGAGAAAGTTCTATGAAGATACATATAAAGAGAAAAATACTACACTTCTAGTGGAGAAACCTGGCAGTTACTACCTTAACTAGGTGATCATAGCTCATAATGCCAGCAGTAAGAAATATCTACATCATATACCTTCTGATATGATGCACTGAGAAAGTTACAACATCATTTCTGGGCTATTCCTGCCAAAAATTCCTAAACTGAATTTAATCATAAGAAAACATGTCAAACCCAATTTGAGGGACATTGTACAAAACAACTGGCCATTACTCATGAAAGATAAAGAAAGACCTGAAAACCTATTCCAGATTAAAGGAGACTAAAGTGATATAACAACTGTGTGATCCTGGATCAGAACCTGGTCCAGAAAACAAGGGCATTAATGGGACAATGAATAATACGTAAACAATGTCTATAGATTAGCTACTGGTATTGTATCAGGAATTTCTGGGTTTGATAACCGGCCATGGTTATGTAAGATGCTGGCATTTGCGAAAATTGAGTGAAATTTACAAGGACATGGTTAGTACTATCTTTGTAACATTCCAAGCCTGAAATTATTTCAAAATTATTTTTAAGTACTAATATTAAAATACACACACACATACACACAATGGGACAACTAATTATAAGACATGAAGACAGACTAACAGTTTTGAACCTCCAGATCTCAATGCATAATCAAGTGATACCAAGGTAGCATAATAGCAGCAGACTAAGCAACTTGGGGTCCAATCATCACAGAAGGAAAAATTCTGAGCACACCATGTTTGAATGTAAGAAAAAGTTTCAAACAGCAGACACTGTAGCTTTACATTTTAAAAGACCATTTTTTCAACTCAGGATTGGATACAAGTGTGTGACATATTTGTTTTTGTCTCAAGACGCTTATAAAACTTGACATCACTTAAAAGCAAAGGATAATGATATGTCACTGCCAAAACTACCCACACTACATAATGTAATAGCCTGCACTGAGACAGAAGACCTTAGAATTTTTTCTTAGATATTTACAACATAACAAGTTGTAAATATTTAGCACACATACTCATGTCCATTGTTGGCAACTATTGGACAAGGCAGAATAAGATAACTTGGCCCCCAGAGCTGAAACAAGTCATAGTTTGAAGCAAACATTCCAGATCTACATAAATGTCTGTGAAGCTAGAGGGGAAATAAGGGAACATATGGAGAACACATAAATTCTAGAGGTCTACATAGCTAACTTCGGAAGTACAAGACAAAATGAAACAAGTTAATACAGAGAAGCCAGAAGGCAATCAATGTCCCCATCTGGAAGATGAGCAAGACAGGAACAAACAAGTAAATGTTCATCATGATCTAGATGGACAAGCTGCAAAGGGAATGAGTATACTCCTCAGGCCATATTCCTTTGGAGTACAGGTACATAATAATTACTCAATAAATACAAGTTATTCCTATTATACTAACATGAGCTTTCCTTTCTTTTTGTATCTTGTTTCATATTTCTATTTTAGGAATGTTTTATGATGAGCATTACATATACATTCTTATATGTAATTTATAAATGAATATGTATGTATGGAAGTTACCTAAAAATTCTGTACTGGTGGGATAGAGGGTTGCTGTTCAACAAGTATAAAGGTTCAGTTACGTAAGATGAGTAAGTCCTAGAGATCTAATGTACAACGTCATGCCTATACTTAACAATAGTGTATTGTGCACTTAAAAAATTGTAAAGAGGGTAGATCTCAAGCGTTCTTATCAGAATATAAATAAATAAATAAATAAATAAATAAATAAATAAATAAAAGAATGTGATTTTAAAATTGTTGGTGATGTCAGAAATTCTGTGTTTCTTGCTCCATTCTCTTTTTTTTTTTAAATGATTTTAGTTATTTATTTGAGAGAGAGAGTATGAGCAGGGGGAGGGGTAGAGGGACAAGCAGACTCCCCACTGAGCATGGAGCCTGATGTAGGGCTTGACATAGGGCTTGACCTGGGGCTTGACCCGGGGCTTGATCTCAGAACGCTGCTATCAGGACCTAAGCCAAAGTCAGACACTTAACTGACTGAGCCACCCATGAATTCCACCTGTTCTATTCTTATTTGACACACTATATATATTAATGTTTGCACTTGGATATATGTAAATTATGTTTTGCTTACAAAAAGAGAAAGTGTTTACAATCATTTGGGTTAGAAATTCTCCAAATTAAATACAGGTCAAATCAGATATATGGTCATCTTGCACATCACTGACTGCCAAGAATGTGTCTGACCCAGCTGGCTTCTTGGATCTACATTTCTCTCTTACCTAGCCATAAAAAGCTATGTACACTATTTAAGAATTAGAACAAACAAACAAACAAAAAAAACCACCAGTGAACTGATCTATGATCTCTGGCCTTTGGCCTAGCATCATATTTCCTACTGGCTTAGAGCAGGACTGAGCCCACAGGTGACAATCCTGGCAAGAAAGTAGGTCACTGAATTAGTGCTAAATCTTTTTCCTTCATGAGATGAAGCTGAGAAACTCTAGTTGACCACAGAAATATTAATCAGAAAATATTTATCTTTCTGGTTGCAGAAGTTACAGGAAATATGTCTACACACAGCCTCCATGTAGATGAAAATGCATTCCAACATAGCATCCTAGATAGCTACGTGTGAAGAATAGCTTCTTCTTAAGATCGTTTAAGTTCAGCAACCTCTATGTCTGCAACATTAATCTCTTGCTATGGGGCCATCTCTGCTGAACAGAAATCCATGCAATACAAGAAGATACCCTTAAACGTCAATGAGATTTAGCATTCAAAGATAGCATCTTTCACCTTTGCTTTTGACCCACTTCCACTTATTCACTGTAAATGGCTTACAAGATCATACTTGAACAGTTTCTTGTAATTACCTGTTAAGAAGAGAAATCATGGGCAACAGGGTAAGAAGTCCACTGAAGAATAAGAGGCAGCCTTGAGCAGGGCAGGGGAAATGCCCTGCCCTATCAGTGAGGACAGTTAAAACTGTCCCAGGGGTGGCCTTCTATGTTAGCCTAGGAGCCACAGAGCTTACAAAGGGAGGAAAGAAAACTCAGAAAGCTGCTCTGTGGGCAGGCAGACAGTGCCAGGAGTATGCTGTCTCCTCAAATCACTTAGTCCGGTAAACATCTTCCCTTGAAAAACTTACTGTTCAAAAAAGTAATTGGTCACATTACTGGCTGAAAATACTTACTCTTTCTTCTGTCTTTATGCAGTTCTAAGCCAGTAAGAATCCATAAACACAACATTTTAATATCTATCAAAAAGGAAAAATACAGATAGAAAACTCAGCAAGTTTTGATGCTACAAAAGGGGATCTAGAGCAGATACCACTGACATAGCTGAGGAGGTCACATGAGTGCAAAAGCCCCAGAGGATCCCACCTGCACCCTGTCAGCATTCCTTGTCTATATTTTGATAAACCCTTGTAAAAGATTCTAACCCTTAAAGAGTCCTCGCTACTTTATCCTGCCCCTTAAGTTTTGTGTTTTATTGTCTTGGAAAGAATAATATTTTATAGCTCATGGATGCCCAAATGACCTTTCTTCATTTTCTGGTTGAAGCCACACGACGAAATATCTTTCTGACGTCACGGCTACACTACCCTCACATTTTGCCTCCTGGAGCACTTCTGTCTTGCCCATTGTGATGGTTAATTTTATGTGTCAACTTGACTAGGCCACAGAGTGCCCAGATATCTGACCAAATAATATTCTGGATGTTTTTGTGAGGGTGTTTTTGAATGTTTAACATTTAATTTTTTTTTTTTTTTAAGATTTTATTTGACAGAGACACAGTGAGAGAGGGAACACAAGCAGGGGGAGTGGGAGAGGGAGAAGCAGGCTCCCCACAGAGCAGGGAGCCCGATGTGGGGCTCGATCCCAGGACCCTGGGATCATGACCTGAGCCGAAGGCAGATGCTTAACGACTGAGCCGACCAGGCGCCCCTGTTTAACATTTAAATTGATAATCTGAGTAAGACAGATTGCTTTCCTTAATGTGGGTGGACTTCATATAATCAATTGAAGGCCTAAGTAGAATAAAAAGGTTGTGCTTCCTCTGAATAAGAAGGTATTCCACCTGCCTGACTGTCTTGGACTATGAACTAAAACAACAGCTCTTCCTGAATCTCAAGCCTGTCAGCCTATGGACTGGAACTACACCACTGGCTCTCCTAGGTGTCCAGCTTGTCCACCACAGATCTTGGGAACTGTCAGCCTCCATAATCACATGAGATAATTCCTTACAATAAATCTATATGTATATATGATATAATGATATAGTCATATGTATATAGGATCTACATATAGATGCATTATATATAATAACCTATAGAAAGAGAAATATACATATATATATCCTATTGGTTCTGTTTCTCTGGAGAATCCTAACATGCCCACCATATCTACTCAAACATATATCTATCTCCTCTCAAAGATGCAAAACACATTCTATGATACATAATAATTCTTTCTTTCTTTTCTTTCTTATCTTTCTTTTCTCTTTGAGAGAATCGTCCTGCTACAAAAAATGACTAAACATTAACATCTGCCACCACTCCCAGTCCCAGATAATTTAAGTGTTTAAATTATGCTTTACTTCAAAGAAAGGAAAGAAGGAAAGAGAAAGAAGAAAGAAGGGAAGGGAAGGAAAGAAAGAAAGAAAGAAAGAAAGAAAGAAAGAAAGAAAGAAAGAAAGAAAGAAAGAAAGAAAGAAAGAAAGAAAGAAAGAAAGAAAGAAAGAAAGAAAGAAAGAAAGAGAAAGAAAGAAAGAAAGAAGAAAGAAAGAAAGAAAGAAAGAAAGAAAGAAAGAAAGAAAGAAAGAAAGAAAGAAAGAAAGAAAGAAAGAAAGAAAGAAATGAAGGAAGAAAGAAAGAAAAAGAGAGAAGAAAGAAGAAAAAAAAAAAGAAAGTTTGAGCATTCAAATGAATTGATTTCAGCCTACCTACTACTTGGGACAGTCTAAACAATTCCTTCCAGTAACATGACTAAAAAAGAGTTAACAATAAGTAAATTGATGTTTTCAGTAAGTGCAGCAGATCTAATATATTTCTGAGTAGAGTCCTAAATTTCTAGGAACCCTGTCAAATACTGTGTGTCACACATTAACAAGATTTTACTTATTCATATCTATGAAAATCAGGATCATCAGGAAAGCCCTTACAGGATTACAAATGGAAAAAAAAAAGAAAAAAAAAAGAAAGAGAGAGAGAAAGGGAGAGAGAAGGAGGGAGGAAGGAAGGAAGGAAGGAAGGAAGGAAGGATGAAGAAGGATGCAGAAAGACAAACTCAAAGTAATATTTAAAAGGCCTAATCTGTTTGATTAGTGGCAAAGAACACAAATATTTTTCTTATTACACCCTCACACTATAGCTCTGGCCACTACTCCTCCCTCTTTCTTCTAAGCAGCCCTTCTGGACACAGCTCTTGTCTGTAACTCAGTCTTCCTGAGGGGCCACAGTCTTACGTGTCTGCACACCACCCACTTCTCAAGGAAGGTCAAAAAAACTCTATATACACTGTAGTCTAATTAGAAATCCCAAATGTCTGGGACGCCTGGGTGGCTCAGCCAGTTGGGCATTTGCCTTTGGCTTAAGTCATGATTCTAAGGTCCTGGGATTGAGTCCCTTATCAGGGTCCTTGCTCAGCGGGGAACCTGCTTCTCCCTCTGCCACTCCCCCTGCTTGTTCTCTCCCCCACTCCCCATCAAATAAATAAAATATTTTAAAAATTAATTAATTAATTAATTTTAAAAAAAGAAATCCCAATTGTCACCATCAATAAGTGGTAGTCACAGATTACTAGCAAATTTCAGTATTGCTCTAATCACTATCTGGCTGGGAGAAACTTTCAGTGTTATGATCTCACTAAGAGTGCAGCCCAAAATAGAAAATATTAAAACAGTAGTTGAAATTGAAGAAAGGACATATCTTTGCACATTGGTCCTTCCTCATATTTTTATTATTTTTATTCATATGGTAGACATGTCTCTCTCCCCTACTTATTACTAAACTTTTTAAAGCAGACATGTGACTTTATTCTTCTTTATCACCAACCCACTGCATAACACACATATGCAGAAAAATGTTACTCATTTGAAAAAAAAATCATTTAAATTCAAATGTTGAAGTTTAATTTGATTGCTTTCCTGATATTCAAACTTATAAACTTTCTTTCAGGTTCCATCATATTCTTTGCTCTTAGAAAGATCCAGACAACTTTTGGGCAGAAAAGCATCAGCCTATCTTTATGATGCTTTATTTCACTTTCTCAGACTAGAAATGTAGTTTTGCCAGTTCCCACTGCCTGGGAGCCCAGATCTCCTATGATGTGGTTTTTGCTCCTACCGTTTCTAGGAAGTCAATACTTCCTTCCAAACCAGGCATTCCCCCTAATATGACAGCATTCCTTTAGCCTTAAAACACAAATCTCATCCAGAATTTCACATACCATCATCTTGAAATAAATAACAGTTCATCATCTGACTAGACATATTTCCAGTTAGACAGCCCAAAAATACATAACTTTAAAGAGTAAGGAGAGTTAGGGAGGAAGTTTCAACTTAGATACATTATCTTACTCAGAATTTCTCGTGAGTTGGAAGTATTTTGAATGTGCTTCTCTTAGCATATCACTCTATCATCTCCAATTATAAGTGATCAAATGATGGTGATTTATCTGCTGCTGCTAATCTTTTAATCCATTTGTTTTTTTATGATTTTTTCCTATATTTTGAGTAACAAATACTCTTGCATAAAGTTCATAGTAACATCAGAAAAAAACAAAGGTTGTAAGACATATATTACACCTCAGTAAGATATTTGCATTGTTAAGTACATATTCCAAGTCCAGAATATCTACTATCTTATCCTAGTCTCACCAGTCATTCTGGTTAAAATTTCAGACACACAGCTCTGTCAGCCTCCACAGTCAAAACAGAAGTACCCATATTTAAAATTCAGTAACTTTCTGGCAACCAATATGAACAGATTGCTAATTTTTTCACCCCCAACGAATCTGTATCATTCATATGGTATGTTAAAAAGTATCGTTTTCAAAGTCATTTATTTTCTGTTCTCATTTGCTAATGTTAATAGATACAATGTTATTTATTTATTTTATGAGTTGCCTTCCAACAGAGAACAGATTTCTCACATTTGTACATTAAATAGCAGTAACCAAACACATTTCATACTGTGATACTAGACTTCAATGATTATCTGCTTTGTCCCATCAACACAGTCACATGCCCGTCCCATATCAATCCCAAACTCACTTCACCTGGTCATGAATGGTTTCTTCTTCTCCAACACTATGTTTTAACCTGAGACCTGGTGGCCTCAATTAAATTTTTCCAAAGCCACCATTTTTTTTCTTACTTCCCAAGGATAGGAAATAAGACTGTGAAACTAGAATTGCTCCAAGTCCTTGTAATTTCTTACTCAACAACCACTTTGAGTAAACCACTTAGTCTCTTTGATCCTGAGTAGGCACACATGGATTATGTATGATGACTACATCTACCTTATGAATTTATTGTAGATGCTAAAAAGTATATATACATATATATACATATACATATATATATATATATATATATATATATATATATATGAAAGTCAATAATACAATGTTAAGTGACTTATATGTGCTATTCAAGGAGATTAAAAAAGTATTATATGAGTAAGCCACCTAACTAGAGATATCCTCATGACTTTATCTTGGAACACAATCAGAACCTGAGAACATATCTTCTGCCTATGGCCAGCAGTAAAAGAAAAGAATATCAGCAATATGACTACAGAAGACTTCCCTTGCTTTTATCCCCCCTTCAAGAACAATGTGGCACCCAAACATGAACCAAGTGCCTTCGTGGGAGCTGTGGGATCAAGCACAAAGAGACCTCAAAGGAGTCCTGCTGACCCTTACATTGGATAATAGGCATACAGACCTCAGCATGGCTGTGGACCCTGCAATGGCCTGTGTACTAGCTCTACCTTCTGTTACTTGTGGTCTGGGAGCCCCTGGAGAACATAGTCTTAACAATCACCCATTGACAAGTGAGCCTTTACAGAAGTCTAGGGTAGATTATATATCACAAAATAAGTTATTTAAGAAGACAGAAATCATACCAAGTATCTTTTTGACCATAATATGATGAAACTAGAAATCAATAATAGGAAGAAAACTGGAAAATTCTCAAATATGTAGGGACTAAACAACATGCTACTGAACAACCAATGGGACTCAGGAAAAAATTAAAAGACAAATCAAAAAAATATCTTGAGACAAATGAAAATGGAAACACAACATACCAAAAATTAGGGAATGCAGCAAAAGCATACCTAACAGAAAATGTTATAGCAATAAACACCCACATTAAGAGAAAAGAAAGAGGTCAAATAACCACTTAACTTTATACCTCAAGGAACTAAAGAAAGATGAATAACTAAGCCCAAAGTTAGCAGAAGGAATAAAATAGCAAAGATAAGGGCAGAAATAAATGAAAAAGACCAGAAAAACAACAGAAAAGATCAATAAAACTAATAACTAGTTTTTTGAAAAGAAAAACAAAATTGACAAACCTTTAGGTAGATTAACTAAAAAAAAACTCAAAAATATCAGAAATGAAAGAGACATTGCAACTAAAATCACAGAAACATAAAGGATCATAAAAGACTATTATGACCAACTCTACAACAACAAATTAAACAACCTAGAGGAATGGGATACATTCCTAGACACATACAACCTACTAAAACTGAATCATGAAGAAATAAAAAATATAAACAGACCAATAATGAGTAAGGAGATTGAATTAGTAATCAAATACTTCCCAACAAAGAAAAGCTTAGGACTTGATAGTTTCCCAGACAAACTCTACCACTCATTTAAGGAAGAATTAACACTATCTTTCTCAAACACTTCCAAAAAAATTGATGTGGAGGAAACACTTCCAAATTTGTTTTATGATGCCAATATTACCCTGATATCAAAGCCAGAGAAAGACACTAAAAGAAAAAAAAAAAAAAAAAAAAAAAAAACCTAATGATAAATATCCCTTATGGATATAGATGCAAAAGTTCTCAACAAAATATTAGCAAAGCCAGGACACCTTGGTGGCTCAGTCAGTTAAGCTTCTGCCTTCAGCTCAGGTCATGATCCCAGGGTCCTGGGATCGAGTCCCACATTAGGCTCCTTGCTAAGTAGGGAGCTGCCTGCCACTCCCCCTGCTTGTGCTCTCTCTCTGACAAATAAATAAATAAAATCTTTAAAAAATATATTAGCAAACCCAATTCAACAGCACATTAAAAAGCTGTACACCATGAGCCAGTGGGATCTATCTCTGGGATGCAAAGATGGTTCAACATACATAAATAAATAAATGGGATACACCATATTAGTGGAATAAAAATTCATAACGATCTCAACAGATGCAGAAAAAGCACTTGACAAACTTGAAAAGGAAGAAGTACAATGTCTTTGCAAATGATTAGATTTTACATATAAAAATTCTTAAAGACTCCACCAAAAACTGCTAGAACCAATCAACAAGTTCAGGAAAGTTGCAGGATACAAAATTAACATACAGATAATCTGTTGTGTTTCTATATACTAACAATGAGATATCCGAAAAAGAAATAAAGAAAACAACCCCATTTACAATAGCATCAAAAAGAATAAAATACTTAGGAATAAATTTAATCAAGGAGGTGAAAGATCTGAAAACTGTAAGACATTGATAAAAGAAATTGAAAAAGACATAAAGAAATGGAAAGATACTCTGTGCCCACAGTGCTTAACCAGAATCTACTATCATTTTTTATTTTATCTTATTTTTTATTTTTTTTTACCACCCCCAGTGTTAGCATCAGTGATTCTCTGAGAAGGTGCTTTTGTATTTTTATTTAGATCTGCCTCATGCAGAATGGGTTTGGGAGTATATCTAGAAAAGATAGTTCCCGAAGTGTCAATTCTATGATTTCTTCCACTTCTGTAATTTAAAAGAAATGTTTTAAATACCTGAGTAACTTGAAAATCTATTAACAGCATGAAGGAGAGAAATGAGCTCCTTGGCTCTAAAAATGGAGCAAAGGCTAAAAATGGAGGTTCTATTATAGTCTCATGGCTGCTGAAGCTGTTATTACTACAGAAGTGTGTCTGTATATTTTTAAGGGGAAAATTATCACAATGATTTATTTGATGAGGAGTAACCACTAAGCTCCTCATAAAAGATCCAAAATCTGGTTAGCATAAAGGGGTGGTCTGCTAAGATATTTAATTACAAGTTTCTTTTTTTCAACTTTTCCTTCTTATTGTCAAGGAAATTTCACAGACAGACTTGTAACCTAACAGTGCTTTAGCTCTAAACCTGCTGAAGTTATCTACACCTAATCAGTAAATTCAAACCTACCCACACACAAAGAGGAGAGACAGGATGTAAATTGTCATGTATCCCATTTTCCAAGGTGCTTACAAATGTTGAACAGTTCTGTCATTCTACTACGTAAGTGAGACCAGATGTCCCTGAAAAGTTCTGTCCAACGATTTTCGGTGGGATAAAAAGCTTTATACACATCCTTATAGCTTTTTGCTTGTCAAGGGAGAAAGACTGAAAAATCCAGGCCGGATGAAAAGGTAAATATAAGGAGGAAATCTTTACCATAACTTTTGTCCAGTTGCTATTTCTCACTCCCTCCCTTCTGCTCAAAATGGTGACTTGTCAGCCACCCATCTATCCTCAACCACTTTCTTAGCTCTGGTAAAAACAGCTGTGGAAAAGAAATGTAGCTTTTTCTTCCCACTCCTTTCAGAATATACTGTCTCTATTTGTTAATTTTATCATATTACTGAGACTTTGGCCCAGGGTTTTTCACAATTCTTGTTATCTGACTGTGGTTCTAATAACATATGGTAATATTTTTCTTATTATACTCCCTGCAAAATATCAGATTTCATCTTCAAATGGCCATTTTAAACAATACAGTCTATCCACACTATTTTCTAACAAAAATCCACTCAAGATAGGTATACCTTTAATATGCTATGCCCTTACAGATACCAGAGTAACCCTTTCACCTAATATGGTATTATGACTACTTTCTGTAAATACTCTTCTCCGTCAGTTTTAAAGTGTTTATTTTACCTAAGTCTTGATTTTCAACTATGTTGGAATCTTTCGTGTTCATTAAAATAAGATTTGATTGCATATGGGTAAAGTCTTAATTTCTACAATTTCACCGTACATCTTGAATTGGCAGACTTAAGAAGTTTTGTTACTCATGCCAAAACAGTAAATTTTGCAAATATAACTCATTCCCCCCACTTACTCTAGTGCCTCTTAAATACTTCTTTGGGTATTTTACTTCATTAGCCTGTAGTTAGCTTTTCTTTTTATTCACATCCAAATTTAGCTTTCTTTGCATTTATTCAAATATTTCAAGCATTCACTTGTATTATTTTAAATAAATAATGCAAGACAGGAAGCCTAGAAGCCTTTCTCAAGTACCATAACCCCTACAAACAATAGTCTCAATATACCTGTTGGGTTCTTCCATAATCTCAGACAGGTGCCAAATGCCATTTATATAGAGCAATATAGATTACCTGGACACCAAAAGGTGTGTATCAAGAGATTATCCTCTTTTGGTTTTTTTTTGTTTGTTTGTGTTTTTATCTGTTTTATTCATTTGAGAAAGAGACAGAGAGAGCACCAGCAGGGGGAGAGGCAGAGGGAGAGGGAGAAGCAGACTCCCCACTGAGCTGGGACTCAGGGCTCCATCCCAGGACCCTAGGATTGAGACCTGAGCCAAAGGCAGACGCTTAACCATCTGAGCCACCCAAGCTCCCCTCCTCTTTTGTTTTTAATACTTCTTGTAACAATATATATTGGCTCAAATATGTTAAATATATATATGTAAATAAAATTTTTCATCTAGCTTTGTTAATCACTCCCTTGGCTTTGCTCATTTCAGCAAAGCTCAGACATAACTCAATATAGTACAAAATAACATTTTTGTGACATTGTAATAAAGTCTTTATCCCAAAGACATCAATAAAGAAAGAAATTAAAAAATTTTAAAGTAAATGGAAATAAATCAGATCAAGTGTTAGAGATAGCTATGCAGAGGCAAATAAAGCATATAAATGGATTACTGACAGGGACCAAAACAAGAAAGGGCAGCCAGAAAGTACCTAGAGGCCACGGAAAATGCTATCAATTTAAACCATGGACAGATACTACTAGTTAAAGATACTATTGGACCTAGTTAATATGCCATTAAAGTCAAGGAATAAAAAATACACACTAAAGGTGTTTTTCCTATAAGTACTGATATGTATTTCAATGGTGTAATTGATTCATTGTCAGTTATCCCAAAGAATGTGTCATTTTCTGGTTCCAGGTCTTTTATTTTTACTGATAAGCTGTACCCCACCCTAGGCGAGTTATACAACCTCTATGGCCTTCAGTCTCTTCCTCTGTAAAATGATAAGGAGTTTAGAGCTAAATATATTATAGCTTCCAGCTTCTAATTTTTTTTAACTTTAGAACAGTTTTTGATTTACAGAAAAATTGCCAAGATGGTACAGAGAATTCCTATAATAACCCACATTTAGTTTCCTCTATTAATAACATCTTGCATTTGATGTACATTTGTCAAAATTAATGAGATAATATCAATATATTTCTTACTAAAGCCCATACTTTATTCAGACTTCCTTACTTTATATACCTACTTTGTCTATTACAAATCTTGTCCAGGATACTAAACATTGCATCTAGTCATCCTATCTCCTTAGGCTCCTCTTGATTGTGACAGTTTTTGAAACTTTCCTTGTTTTTAATGACCTAGACAGCTTTTCAGAGAGTTATGGAACCTGAACTGAATCGCCCAACAGAAGAACCAAGTGGCACCTGGAGATCTTGGAGGATAGGAGGTTTATTTAACGCCGAGGGGCTCAGAAGAGAGTGGTCTCCAAAGGTCTGAGCCCCAAGCACAAAGGGTGCAATTTATACACTTCTACTTTCGCATACTTGGCATTTTTGGAGCGGGCGCTAAGCGGGGCAGGGAAAAGAACCCGGATTGCTGCACGCAGGAAGTGGAGCAGGGAGGAGAACCCAGAAGAGCCCCCGGGGCAAGAACTGGGACTCTCCTGTGGGCTCAGTTGGCCATCTTAGGACACAGATTTTCCTTATCAAGAGTACTGGTCAGGTATTTCGTAAAGTGTTCTTCAGTTGGTCCCCCTAGCTTTTTAAAAACATTTTATCAACGATCTTTGTAAAACAATGGTTGGCATATAGCAACAAATACATAGCACACCTATGAATAAATAAATAAATGGAAAACTAGATGTTTCATTCATGTATAGAAAGTGATGTATCAATATTAATTGAAAATTAATTCTTTAGTCTGTATTTTGATACCAGACTGGTACTGTATCATTCCAGTTTAACAAAAACCAAACTGGAGAATTTGATTATTTTTCTCTTTCTGACTTGAATTTTTTTTTAAGATTTTATTTATTTATTTGACAGAGAGAGACACAGCAAGAGAGAGAACACAAGCAGGGGGAAGTGGGAGAGGGAGAAGCAGACTTCCTGCTCATCAGGGAGCCTGATGCTGCGGGGCTTGATCCCAGGACCCTGGGATCATGACCTAAGCCGAAGGCAGACACTTAACGACTGAGCCATCCAGGCGCCCCTCTGAATTGAATTTAGATACATTTCAGAATAAGACCAATTCAGAAGTTTAATGAGAAAAAATAAAATATCACTGGAAAGTATTTAATGGTAAGAGAAATGCAAGTATGGGAATGCAAACGACATTTTTTTTTTTAATAGTAAGTGATGGTCAAATCATTACATTCATGTCATCTTATTTTTCCACACAATCAGGGGAGGGAATGCAAATATCAATGAAGAAATAGACCAAAAAATACACTGAAAGACTGAGGATTCAGTACTCTGTTGGAATCAGGAAAGAAGTGAAATTAGATTATTCTGCCTGTAGGGCAACAATGTGTTGGAAATGGAGTTATGCTGAACATAACCTTTCCTCAACCTTTATTCAAGGTAGTAGCTGAAAATTCTCTTTTCACACATAATTTCATCATGCAATTACCTCAGAGAAAAAAAAGATAGCAAATATAACCTTGACTGCAATGCAATCTTTTGAAGTAGACTTTCCTCTTTCTAAAAATCTGGGTCCACCAGATATAATTTCAGACTAAATACAATGTAAAATTTTCTGACAAGAAAATGGACAATCACTATGCTGTTTAGTAATACATTGATGAATATATTTTGTTCTAATTCAGTAATGTAATAGCTATTTACAGAGTTTTTGGTTACATCACTACAATTTCAATTATGAGCTCAGCTGGGTAATAAAACAATAGACTTTTCCTCAATGAACTATTGCTCAGTTTGTACAATTTACTTTAAATATTAAGTTTAAAGAAAAAAGAATTTGCCATCTTATCAGTGCTTTCAGCCTGCTGTATTTTACCACAGTACAGAAGACTAATGATTATTAATCCTTAAGTGCCTTTTTTTTTTTTGCAAATTAGTTTCAAAAAAGCAATTTAAAAGTTCCTTCATTTTTCTCAGTAGGCCACAAGATAATATTCTTTTAATTGCAAGGACTGGAATACCTGATACTTTCCATTTTTAGTACAGTGTATTGACTTTTTCAGTCACTATTCCATTTTGTACTTTTCTAGTGATATTTACTTCCCTGCTACTCTATTTCAGATAAATTAAGGAACACTTATTCTGATGCATCCAACAAACATTGTTGAGTGTTTTCTTTATGCTGGGATCAGAAGTGCCTGTTAGAGATACAAAGAGGTAAAGATAACTTTTCTAACCTCGCAACCAGGCACTCACAGTCTTATGCAACAGAAGACAGAATTTTGCACCACAGAAAATAAGACCCCTTTAATCTATGTATGTAAGTCTTCTACAAATGCACATAGATGATACTACTTAATACACATTACAAAACAGACACAACGAAAAATCTCTATCAATTATTAATACAGATAAACTTAATTGGCTTGATTGTAATTCACTGTTTTATAACATAAATATGAAGTAACATGAAATCTAATAAAATATAAAACGTAAAGAGGTAAGTCAGACCGCAAAAGATTTCCTGGCAAACTAAATTTTTACCTTTTAAAGATATGAAAGAGAGTCTAGTCATTCAACTAGAATCTGGGAAAAATGGGTATATTCCTTTGATCCCAGGTTTGCAAGTAGAGTTTCCTAGAAGCAGTGATATGAACTAAGTGGTTTTATGACTGGGAATAATTAGCATGGGGGTGTAGAAATATCTTCTTAACCTCCTGTAAATGTGTCTTTCTGAAGTCAGATTAAGTAATATGGGAAAGTGATGGGAAGGTACTTGAGGTTAGACCCATCTCACAATGAAACTCTTGATAAAGGAAATCTGGAACTTGAAAGAAATAAATTGGATCAAGGAAGAGTAAATGGAAATGATATGCAATTGAAATACAGACAAGGGGAAGGTCTTAAAGCCATAGTTTAAGGTTGATGTGGGAATAAAGATAGGGTTCTAATGGAGCTCATAATGTGGTGAAGGGTAAATGATGTAAAAAGGAATTTACGGGCAAGGAAGGTAGAGTCATCATTAACAATGGCAAGGTCATGAAGAACATTGATTACTTAGCATTTCCAAGGACGGCTACATGCCCAATCACACACAAATAATTAAAATCTAATTATGAAGTTGATAAATAAAGCAACTAGCAGAAGATACAACTTAACATTTTCTAAACCAGTGGTTTTCAACCACTGAAAAATCTAACATGCAGGTGATACAATGACTAAAACTCTCAGCCCCACTAAGCATCCTTAAACCAAGGTGATTCAATATGGCAGCAGACTTACTAAGGTCTGCAATTCTGATCTCTAGAAAGTTTTGGGGTGCTCCTTGACCAAAGGCCATAACCTTTTGGTTGTCTTTTTCATTGAAAGCAACTTGTCACTTGGTGAGAAGTGGATGGAATATAATAAATAGAACACTAACCAAAATCAAAGGGTTGGGGATGGGGAGGAAAGCAAACAAGAGATAATAGGAGACACAATCAGAGATTTGGTTATTCAGTAAAAACTCAGCTATTCAGAACTCTCCAGAAAGCAAAGTGCTTTCTGGTTAGAGAACACTTGGTTCAAAGCCCACATTCACTACTTACTGTGATATGATCTTGAGTAAGTTATTTACTTCTATAGTCTGTTTTTTTTTTTAATACGAAAACAAGATTAATATTACTTCATTGATTATTTCATTATGAGGATAAACAAAACAATGTACAACAAAGTACTCTGCACTAATGCCAGGTATATGATAAACATTTAATAAATGCATCTCTTCTTCTCTGTATATTCATATTTTCCACATATTTGAGATGTTACACTGTATTTGCCAAAACAATTTTTTCATATTTTGGCCATAACTGTTTCATGTTTTCCTTCCTTCTTATATAACTACCTGTGATTATCTTTTAAGCTTTCCAATGTCAGTATCTTAAATATCAATATATTTTTCTATAACACACTTGTGTGTGAGTCCCTTCATTAAATGGTCCCAAGCTCCTATGAGTTGGTTTTATTGAGTTAGCTTTAAAAATATTTTGGTTAAAGAATTCTGGCCTATAAATAAAGACTTTGTTTCAAGTGATATACACCTATAATAGTATCTACACTTCTAATTACACTTTTTTCCCGCAAATTATATCCCTCAAAAGCAAAGCCCTCAAGTGAAGGATGCCTAGACTATGAATTTTCAAAAAATTATTAATATAAAACCTACCAACTTTTTAATGAATCAAATTACATCCATAATATTGTGATCTGAGTTTATCTATAAAGCTTAAGTAAAAGCAATAATTTTCACTCTTAAACATAACCATTTATAATCAACATCATAATAAAACTAAGATTCAAGTCATATGCATAGTAATTTCTACTTAAGCTCAAAGACTCATGTTGTAAAGCAGAGTGTTGGTAGCTTGGCTGATATGAATAGTCACTGTGAACCAAAAATACTCCTTTTACAAGTACATATGTTAGGTGTTGAGTGACGAACATAATGAAAGAGTTGTGATATAATTGCTATAATTGCTTGGAATCATTGCTAGAAAGAACATATTCAGTATTCTCACAAAAAATAATAAATGTGATGCTGACACTTTTTGGTAAAGCTTATTTAACTTTTAATAGTCAGGAAGAAAGAGAGACTCTTTAAATTTTGAGTTCAAAATAAGAAGATATCATTACTGCTTAGGTAGCTGCTTAAAATGACATTTATCTGACATTTTCACCTATATAGAAAGGCATCTTATTAAATGAATTTTTTTCAAGCAGTGAAGTTAAAATAGTAATCATATCAGCAAAATTCTTCAAGATTACTTTTTCCTTTAAAAAACATCATTCAAGGGTTATTACATATTAGATGTGAACTGCATTCTGACTTCTGGTAATGCATGTACTCAAAGGCCATACCTTACAACTCTTGCATCATTGAAAACACAGTATAACCTAGACATTTTTTTTCTAAGCCCTTAATTTTGATAAAGGAATTCTATGAATAAATAGTACATATTCAGGTATCATTGGACCATTAGTTGAGGCATTACACTGGCTGGCCTAGTAATTGCTGACAGCATAAATTGCATGACAAAAAACACAATATAAAGCCTAATGAAATCTTTCCAATTACTTTTATAAAACTAATATAACCATAACACTGAAACATGACCTAAATGTTAGAGAAGAGAAGTATAATTCTAAGTCAATAAAGAAGTTTCTTTAAAAAGGCAAATTAAATTAAGCAATATATTAAAATAATAATGAAATAGACATTAGCAAAAAATTCTGAGTGAATATATATTAACATTAGGCTACAAATTAGTGTAATTTTACAAATAAAATGATTAAAGGACGAAAATAATGGGATACCTTTAGAGATGTGGAGACTATAAGGTCACAAGCTTGGTATTGCTAAGGGCCAAAATTGCAAGCAGTTTGCTAAGACTTATTTCAATGTGTTTTGAAATGTTTAAACACAATTAAGAAAAGCAGGGATACTTGTGAATATTTAGAGATTCACATAAATTAACTGAATGGAACTGCTCACAATCAAAGGTTTTTAAGACATCTAATTAAAGTTTGGTTAGAAGCTAGTTAGTTCCATGCTATGAAGTCCAAAGAAAGCATACAAAAAAAGGCAACAACTGCAGGACACAGCAGTGAGCTATGAGGCTTGCATAACCTTTCACAGCAATGGATTTTTTCTTTTGCAATGCTTAAAAATGAAGATTGCCAAACAGATGGATTCTAACTCATTTTTTGAAAACAACACAACACACACAAAAAAAATACAGCTTTCAGAAGAAATACTACAGGTCAATCATTAACCAGCTGAAAAGAAAAAGAAAGGAAAAAAACATATTACAGGCCCACCTGTCATTTAGTTGTGGGTGTCTGTGTTTGTTTGTTGTTTTGTTTTTCTACTTTAAAAAGCAGGAGATTAAAAGTAGATAATTGCCCAAATAAATTAGAATGTTTTATTCACTAATAACCTGTCAGACCTAAGACAGGAATTTAGACAAATTTGTCTAAAGATGAGCATTAATGTTCATTTCATAGTAGCTCATCCTGCTATCATGAAAGTGTACCCTCTTTATAATAAATAAATAAATGAAGCCAATAAAACTCAATGAGAGTCTCAGGATATCTGCACCAGCAGTCAATTATTGCTTGAGAAAATAGCATTAATAAGTCTCAGATTTTTTTTTTTTTTAAGTAGAACTTCATCATGGCTTTCTTCCTAAAACAGCATCTTTAAGCACATTTTTACAGAAAAAAAAAATCATCCTCCCACTCAAGAAAGCTGAACTAGAATGCTTTGCTACTTCCAATTTATTATTTCCTATAATATATCAAAAGGTATCACTAACAAGAACTAGCTTTGGCCAATGCAAATTATAATGCCAAAGAAGCTTCAGATCAATGACTAACCATCCACCTTCTTACCAAGGGAAAAAACAAAAGACAATAATCAATAATTGGAAAGGAACAGATATGAAACATCTCTTGTTTATGTCATTAGAGAAGACTATGACTATTCACATGCATATAAAATATGGTAGATGTTTTAATTTTATTTACTTCGATAACCTATACAAAATAATTTAAATAGCTTTACTTCTATGCCCCGTAAGAAAGGATCACTATTAGTAAATTTTAGGAAATCAAGTTTACATCTTTTCAATAAGAGCGATGTGGATCATTTATATTTAAAAGATGGCATATGAGATACACATATCTTAAAATCCAGTTATTGAATAATAATAGGCCACAACTTTAAACATTTATATCTCTAAACAATGAAAGATTAACCCATGCAGACAGAGGATACTACCAGGGAAAGGGTGGCAGGAGACTGCTTAATTTCCTTGTAACACGTTAGTGATAGACCTCCTGGAATTTAAAAAAATATTTATATGTATATACTACTAACACGGGAAATCCTTATCTATGGAACATTTTAAGCCTAACATACCTGGCCCATCTAAACTTGCTTGTGTTAAACCAGCCTGGCCTCATGGTGCATGGCTCCCTAGAAAATGCCCCCTGTATGTCTTGTATTTATCAGAGAACAAAATGGAGGTGTTTGGGGGCACCTGGGTAGCTCAGTGGGCTAAGTGTCTGACTCTTGATTTTGGCTTGGTCATGATCTCAGGTTCGTGAGATCAATCCCCAAGTCTGGCTGTGTGCTGGGTGTGGAGCCTGCTTGAGATTCCCCCCCTTCTCTCTTCCTCTGCCCCTCCCTCCCTGCTCGTGCTCTCCCATGCTCTCTCTCTCAAAAAATAAAAAAAATATTAAAAATGGAGGTATTTCATGACATAAGCCTCCAATTCTGTGTGAAGGGATTGTGCTTCTCACTCAGAAAACTTGTCTCTTAACTGGGTCAAAACAAGTCACAGGAAAAACATGAGCTGAAGGGTACGTTAGATTGGAGGTCCAAAACACTCCCTGCTTCTCTTGTCCCTTACAACCCACAACCTTGAAATTATTAGTAAAGGTTGACACTGGCTGAGATCTCTGAGTCTTGTGAGTCCAATTTGACAAACTGATCCTTTGGGTAATATTTGATATTTATAAGTATTGTATGTCAATCAGCCTTTTCCATAATATACAGAATTTTTTAAAAAATTGATTTATGAATACCACATCTTAGTAACCCTAAAACTCACTCGGTATATTACTAGAACTTAACACGTAGTCATATATAAAAGGTTGTTGGCTATTCACCCTTGAGAACTGAGAAAACTGCCTTTTTGAATTATTTGGGGGTTGCTGAAGTTACCCTTGGAACTTGTGATTGCCAATGGGTATTGGTGGATCATGCTATGAACATTAATTTTATAGTCAATTTGAGCCTCACATATGTATATAGTTTTACTATATTGTTCTTATACTATAATTACAAAAAATTATAATAGTAAAATTCTGATATTGAACAAGATTTAAACATGTTATCACAAATATACGAGGGGAGAGTCATGATGAAATGAGTACATGATACTAAAATATTTAGTCAGTTCTAGCAACCATTTAAATTTTTATTTTTCAAAATATACATGTATCATTAAGGGTTCAATATAGAAAAAAAAAAAGATATTCCAAGTATTTTGTGTAGTAAGAGATATAAGAAATTAGGGTTGATGATCATCAGAAGGGCTGAGAAAGTAGAGGTCTGCTGGTAATAGCATCATAGAACATCCAGTCCAGAGACCAGGAAGTGGCTGCTGGCCCGTTTTCCCCCAGTGCGCAGGAAGATACAAGAAATTACTGCTATTTTGGCTGTCTCAAAGCCTGGATGTAACTAGGTAGTGGTACCTATGCTCCACCTCTACAAAAACTCCTGTCTGTTGGAGTATGCAAATCAATCCTCATTGCTGTCAGAGGAAGGTCCTCTGTACTTCCTCTGCTTTCCAAAGTTCATGTCAGTGCATCTCACTGGCAGAAACTAAATCTGATTTACCACTGTCACGACCAGGGAGTCTGGGAAATATAGATTTTAGGTTTTAGGACTGTGAGATCTACAGAGAGTATAAAAGTAGGTGGCAATAGATGCTGATTGCCTGTAGACATTTTTCAACTCAATGTATAGACGTCTAGATTGATTTTGATATCATTGTGTTACGTAGATGTTTTAATGGTGATATTTATTGACTTAGAGCTCAAAATCTGTATTGTCTTCAAATCATCTACCAGTTACCCATGGTGTGAGCTCAGATAATTAATCTTCTTTTTTCCAAAAGATCTCCATGAGAAGCTAGTATTACACTTTTCCTTTTTAGATATGAGGGAACTGAACCCCTACCTCAGAAAATAACTACATAATTGTTATGTTTGCATGTTTATAGATAACACCTATCACATATACTGATACTAAATAATAACTCAATAAATCTAAGTCATTCCTAATATACTAACATAGCCTATTTTATGTATCTGTATACATCCAGGTAATAAGATTATAGCAGAAATATTCAAACTATATCTTTCCATCATTATCTGTTTAAATTGTCCATTAAAAATGTATTTTGTTTTTCCTTATATATTTTTCATTTATAAAATGAAAAAGTATATTAATTGTATAAGTGGACTATAGCTAATCATTTGGACTAAGGATTTTAAAGTGGGTATAAGACGATTTATTAATAAGCTAAAATCCATATTCAGAAATTAATCCACTTGCTAATGAACTATAATAGCTCCCTCAAAATGACTGATATCACCAGATTTAGAGATCTTAATTGTACAGTCTGAAAATCATTAATGTTAATAACAAAATTAGTTAATTGACTTCACAATTATTTCTAAAACATTTTAGTTCTTTTTAATAAATGGCACTAGATTTTAGAGTTAATTTTATAGTTTTAAATACATACGTTACTTCATTCTTGTTGGTGTCCCAAAATGAGTTTATTTGATTTTGAGGACACGGTTTATTGATTTTTTTAAATTGCAATTTAAAAAATTTGCTATTTCTTCTCTGTGCTCTCAAAGAACTCAGTGTTTTTGTCGTCATTTATCACCCTAAGTTTGAACAGTCTGTCACCATATAAGAGAGATGTACCAACATCTAGCGGCTACCAGAACCTGGCAAATAGTTGGCTTCATTAAGTACTCAATCAACAAACCTAGCAATCCTAATAAGGCACACACACACACTCATACACACACTATTAAGACCTTGTTTACTAGGAGAAAGCATAAAAGTGTGATATCACCTCAAATCTGTCTTTCAAATTTCAGATAAATGCCCTGGTTGGCTGAATTTAAATCACACATGGAACCCAAGCTGCAAGAGAATCTGAGATAATGCTGTATATGTTATAGTGTATATAAATGATATTATTATTCTAACCTGTTCTCTAAATGAGGACACACCTGAAGGAATCATAATGTCTCCAAGCAGCAATCCTCTGTTTGTTACATGTGCTATCCACCTTCACCTGAGCACTTAATCTGTACCACTTCACAACCCAGTAATATCATCCTTATTTTACACAGAAGAAACTGGGGCTCACTTAGGGACGTCACATTATCTAAGATCATGTAGCTAGCAAATCATAGTCAGTGTAGTTCTAACACTCTTCTGAACATGTCATACCTGAACTCTATACTAAATTTGGTTTTAAATAAGGCCCGAATTAACTGCTATTATTGGGGCAGACCAGTAGGGTCTTACATAAAAATTTGATTCTTAAAATGGTCACAGCCATAAATTAATTATCTGAAAAAATATATTCCTACTTTAGGGAAAGAGAGGTAGGGAGAATAATAAATACATTAGGTACATGTATTGTGTACCTAATTCACAAAATTGGATACAAAAGAAAAATCTAATCTAACAATTTAAAAGTAGATGGTTTACTTAGTTTTTTTGCTTTAAGTTGTTCAGTGATTTTGTAATGTACAAACAGATGATGAAACAAACTGTGGGAGATGTTTAGTAACTTTCCTGAGATCACAAAGTAATTTGGCAACTTCATCTCTAATCACAAAGCCTGGGCTTGTTCCATTATACCAGACACATTTATGACACAGCTTCAGAAACTGTAAAAATAGTTTAATAAAGGTTTTTAATATAAATTTTAAGGTGAATGTTTTGTTTTCACTATACATTATCTATTATTTTCATTTTATATATATACATATATATGCTTGCTCATATATTTTTATTACATAATAATTATAATTGAAATATGGAAGAAATGTTTACCACTCTGTATTGGGTTGAATGGTGTCCCTATCCCCACCCCAAAAATGTGTCAACCTAGAATCTCAGAATGTCACCTTATTTGGAAGTTGGATCTTATGTGAAAAGATATAATCAAGTTAAAAAGAGGTCATATTAAATTAGGGTGGGCCCTAATCCAATGACTGGTATCCTTATAAGAAGAGGAAAATTTGTGGGGCGCCTGGGTGGCTCAGTTGTTAAGCGCCTGCCTTCAGCCCAGGTCATGATCCCAGGGTCCTGGGATCAAGCCCCACATCCAGTCCCACATCAGGCCCCCTGCTCAGCAGGGAGCCTGCTTCTCCCTCTCCCACTCCCCTGCTTGTGTTCCCTCTCTCGCTGTGTCGCTCTCTGTCAAATAAATAAAATTAAATTAAACTAAATTAAATTAAAATAAAATAAAGAAAAGGAAAATTTGAAAACAGAGACATGCACACAAGGAGAACATCATGTGACAGCAGAGGCACAGATTGGAGTGATCAATCTACAAGACAAGAGAAAACAAAGCTTGCTGGTAACTACCAGAAGATAGAAAGGGGCAGGCAGGATCCTTCCCTGGAGGCTTCAAAGGGAGCATGGTCCTGCTAGGACCTTGATTTCAGACTTACAGCCTCAGAACTGTGAGACAATACATTTCTGTTGTTTTAAGCACCCAGTTTGCAGTACTTTGTGTTTTGTTTTGTTTTGTTTGGCTTTGTCCTCATTTTAATCAAATTATCCTATTAAAAAGGGAAAAATGCACAAGAATGACTCCCCTATCATATAGCACATATAATTAACATGTAAGTACAACCGAGTTACATCCACGGGAGCTGGTGTGACCTTAAACATTTTTGCCTACTTGTTGACTGATGTTAAATCTCAATTCTTACACCAAGAGAGCCAAAGAAAAAAAGAGTAGTATCTTCCTTAAGAGAAAGAATTTACAAAGATAAATTGCTTTAAACCCACAGATTAAAGAAAAAAAAAAAAAAAAAAACCCTCAAAACTATCAACAGTTTACCCATTTACCACACAGCAGATCAAAATTAACCCAGCAAGTAAAACAGGCATGAGCACTAACCGCTGAACACCGTCAGGCACCTAAGCACTGACCAGGCAGAAACACTCGTCAGGAAAGCAGTACACCAAAAACCTGCATTCCTTTTCTCTTACAGCCATTCGTTTACCCACACATACATTTACTGTTACCTGGACTAGGCAGCAGCAAGAAACAACTCATCTCCCTTGGGAAACCAAGAAAATGAAATCTTGAGTTAAGAAGGGATTACGAGGCAACAACTTCCGGGACAGAAGACTATTTGTATTGACGGCCTACTACTTCATCCACTGAAATTAGCTCAACAATGTGCTGGAAAATGGGTTCATATCTGAATGAGCAGAAGCAAAGCAACACTCCGAACAAGCAGCTGGGACGAGTGGCACAGGAGGGGCGACCTGATGTCCTCCGACATCGCCAGCAGACTGCTCTGGCCCACCATCTTCCCATTGCACAGGGACTTGACCACATTGGGGACACGCGTTGCTGGAGCGGCGGCATCTCCTGTCAGGCACGGGCCACCCCGCGCTCCTGTCACCACCCCTGAGGGATGAGCAGCCCATCGCGAGGGCACCGTCCCCTGGGGCTCAGCTGGACTCCGGGAGACCCGAGTCGGGGTGAGCAGAGAGTCCTCCTCCGCACAAACCTGCCAGGGCTCAGAGCCCTGGGGTAACCCAATGGCCAGGAGGGGCAACCCTGCGGCAGAGGCTGCCACATCCCTCGGGAATCGCACTGAGGGAACCCGAGAGGCACTGGGGGACTCGGGCTGCCCACACCGCCAAGCCCGCTCTCCGCGTGACGCCTGGTCCGACCAGGTCGCTTTGCGTCGCGCCAGGCCCTCACCGGAAGGGACGGGGTGCCGGAGGGGTCCCACGGGGAGAAGGGCGGGCGGGCGGCGGCACCCCACTGCCCGAAGGCGCGAGCAGCGCTCTCGCTGGCCGGGCTCACCTTCCCCTCGGCTCCGGTAGGTACTTGCACGCCCGCGCTGTCTCCACAAGCTTGTCCGAGCGTGGGGCGCCATTTAGGAAAGAACAAGCGGCGTGGCGGGGAGGCTGTAGTCTAGTTTGTGGCGCTTTGTTCCCGCAACCCTAGAAATGAATACGCCGTCTAGTGAAAAGATATATATTCCTCACAGATTATTTCACAGATTATTTTACATATGAATACACATACACATTTGAAAAATAACCCGTGAAGATAAAAACATTTCCATATTTGGCCATAGAAACACCTGCTTTATTATTTGTATTTATTTAGTGCATTGTTTTCTATCAGATATTTTGTAATCAGTTTATAGAATAAAATGCTGCAGGAATATATTCATCTTAAGTTTTCAGTTCGTAAGAATTAACATTTATTTAAACATTTAGGAAAACAGTAATTTGGTATATTAATATCTGCATTTAGAATTAATTAGCATATCTTAATTTTTATGTCACTCTAATCTACACATTTCTTCAGTGTGAATGGTATTGATTAATTTTCTATATTTAATTTCTTGAAAATATAGTTGTGATTGAAATGTAGATTTTAAAATAAAATCTAGAGAAAAAACTGTGAATCTAAAGTAGGAATGTGAGATTAAAGGAATTTTTAGCTTGATTCCTGACTTAACATAAATGTGTCTTTCTGACTTAAAAGTCCCTTAACCGTGTAAATGTATGACATAAAGCACTGCCTTTTGTGAAATGAAAAATTTAGTAGATAATTAATCATGCCAATTGTTTTAAGATGGGTATTCATTTTTAATGCGTAATTTGAATGAAAACTACCAAATTACAGAAATAACACATGAAATCTCTGGCTTATGGGCATTTGGGGAAAGCTAAAGGATAGCAGTGAACATAAAACTTCCAGAAGAGATCACTTCAAAAGCTTTTTCCTCTCATATTAGAGAACGTTTTCCTGTTCAAATTCTGCTTTTTAGAATAAGAAGACATTCTCTAATACAAATCCTGGGAAATAAGAAGATGAATGCACCATATCAAAAAGCTGTGAGAAAGTGACCATATGATTTTAACCCTATGTGGATTAAGGTGAGAACTGAGTAGGATAGTTTGTAGTGTGTACTGAATATAGCAAGAAATCTATAGAAATTATATAAAACTATTAAAATCATGAATTATTGCTCTATTTTTTCCTATTGCTTGCTATAATTTTGATGGTATTGGTTTTTAAATAATTATGATTTTAAATAATCTCTTTTTCTCTAAAAGAATCGTGAATGGAAAAATTAGAAGTACAGTATAAATAATATTTTTTTAATACTTTCTGGTCTATCATTCCCAGGTAGTGTGGTGGGTATTTTTTATAAGCAAGGGCATTCTTCTTATAACCACAATGAAACAATCAAAACCAGAAGGTATACCTTAGTATGTTGCTATCATCTAATTATCAGACTCTACTCAGGTCTTGGCAATTGTCCCAAAAATATCTTTTACAGCAAAAGTATCCGATTCAGAATTACATGTTACATTTGTAATGTCTCTCTTATCTCTTTTAGTCTGGAACAGTTCCTTAAATTTCATGAGATTGGTATTTTTATAGATTACAGGCCTTTTTTTTTTTTTTTAAGAATATTTCTCAAGTTTGGTTTGTCTGACATTGCCTTATGACTAGATTCAGAACTACGTCTTTGGCAAGAATATCACAGAAATGATGTAGTATTCTTCTCATTGGATCCTGTCAAATGGCAAAGTATTTCCATTTGCCCCATTATTGATAGTGTTTAATAATTTAAGATGGTGTTTTCCAGTCTTGTCTACTATAAGGTAACTCTTTTTCCCTTTGTGATTATAGGTATTTTGTGGGAAGGTATTTTGAAACTATGTAAATATCCCATTTCTTAAAAAAAATTTCAAATCATTCATTTATTTTTCCAATCTTTGTCATCTCATCGTTCCCTGATTTATTTGTTGGATTATAATCTATACTGTCATTATTTCTTTGATTCTCAAATTATCCAGATTTGGTCAGTGGGAGTTCATCTAACCTAGGTTTTCTATTCTTTTGGGATATTTTATCATTTTTTAAGCATTTTCTTCCCACAGCTATAGATATTCTAGGCTCATATTCCCTTCCCCAACCCTAATAGCAGCTATTTCTGCAATGTACTTTTTTTTTCTTATATAGAAAATGGTACACAGAAACAAATATCTGTGTACTAGATGGGTTCATTGCTTTAGGTTAGCAGTTGTTTCTCAACACCACAGTGACTAGAACTTGGGAATATATGCATTGATTTACATATGCATTAGTTTATTATCTATTTATCCATCCATCCATCTCTCTGTTGAAAAACCATGAGTTCACCTCTAATTTGAATCTAACACTACAGTTTATTCTGATTTTCTTCTTTTCTGTATTTATAACTACTATTGTTGGCAGTGAGAAACATATCTACAATTTTATTTAATATATTTATATATTTGATTAATAGTCTATATGTAGCCTATGTCTATTTGCACTTCCATCCCTTTTCCTGTGTAGGTGCCTGTTAAAGCTCTGACACCCTGTTCTAAGTTTTAAACTATATGACACCATTCTTATTCTGCTTGGGTTCTGAAGTCCCACACCAATGTGTCCCTTCATGACAGCATAAAGTTTCAATAGGAGTATAAATTGTTTCTGGAAGCAGTCTGATAATGTGTATAAAAATCTAAACCATACCTGTCCTTGGAAACCTTCTCCCTGCTAGGAAGTTAACCTAAATGAATACTCACACATGTACACGAAGTTGTATTTACAAGGCTTTTAGTCTAGCTAAAAATGACTAACAGCATAAAGATACTGCAAGATAGAAAGGGGAAAATCAAAACATATAAATTGAAAATAAGTACCCATTAATTAAGACAGAAAGAGAAAGGCATTCGAGATGTAAGTTTAAAGAAATAGAATAACTGTATAAAAACAGCAACTGCCAATAAACCAAAACTGTAGGGGAAAAAGAGAGAAGAAGAAGGAGGAGGAGGAGGAGGAGATGACCATGACAGAGAGGGAGGGAGGGAGGGAAAAAGATGGTAGAAGATAGATAGATAGATAGGTAGGTAGATAGATAGATAGATAGATGATAGATAGATAATAGAAAAGGAGCACCTCAGACGAAAAGCATTCTATTTTAGATAAAATATTCTCAGACTCATATAGCTATTTTTTGATAGACACATAAAGCACCTACATGCACTTTTATCCAGATTGAATCTCTTAAGTAGCTTGCCTTTAGTTCTCTGTCTTTCCCCATTTTATGCCATCTTTCTACCTGGACCATACCACAACACACGTGCTCATCCTTTCCCCACCCCCAAATCCCAGAAGCCCCAGAGTCCTTTACCAATGTGACAAATTTTTTTGCCATAGCACGTGTCCTTGACTTGCTCCACCTGAAAATACTGAGTGCTTTAAAATTTTCCCTTTTTCTGATGTAAAAAAATATGCGTGTAAGTCATTTCTTAGAAGAGATTTACCTACCTAATTTGGGAATTAAGCTGACAGTGGCACAATGGGTTACCTTTCTTAGACCATATTTGCATATTAGCAGATGCCTTCTATCCTTAACACCTTCCCAGGGGCCAAGAGCAAAGACAGCAGTAAAGGAGGATAACCCTACCTTCTGCTCACTTCTGTAGGACTCTGTTTTGCTTTACTGCATTGTATTTGGTAAGTTCTTAATCGAAATATGTAAATGAGTAAATAAAACTTCTGATGTGCATCCAGCAAAATGTAATGCACACTATATCCCACACGTGTCTGTTCTTTATCATTTATTTACTTTTAAATACCACTTCATTCTTAGGAAATAGCAGTATGGTAACTTGAGGGAGTATATACTAGAAGCTCAGAATTACCTGGGTGTCTCATTCCACACAAACTCTTCCTTTTCCAACTTTAAAATGTGGCAAGCTCCACAGAAAGAATTGGCCAGTTCAAAACATAAAATCTTCATTCTAAATCTGAAATCCTCTCCTTCACTCTCCTTTCAAATTTCTTTAGCATGTAGGAACACCTGTTTTCCACCCAGGAGAACTTAATATGATAACTAACTATAGTTCTGACAGTTTGGAGAAATATAACTTTCCCTGATGTCTCTATAATGGAACAGTTTTTTTTTTTTTTTTTTTTTTTTTTTTTTTTTTTAAGATTTTATTTATTTGTGAGAGAGACAATGAGAGACAGAGAGCATGAGAGGGAGGAGGGTCAGAGGGAGAAGCAGACTCCGGGCTGAGCAGGGAGCCTGATGTGGGACTCGATCCCGGGACTCCAGGATCATGATCTGAGCCGAAGGCAGTCGCTTAACCAACTGAGCCACCCAGGCGCCCTATAATGGAACAGTTTTTTTCTTTAAATCTCTCATTCTTCCCATTGGGAAAAATTTACTACAGATAATTCAAGAAAATTTCATTTATTTAAAGGTCTTTCTTCCTTCTGTTCAAGGATCTGACTACATTTATAGGGGCTTATAGAGGGTTGCAGCATTGGATTGGTGGGTTGTTCATGGTCATCATTAATCTAAGATGTACATCCTGAAACAGCCTCACTTTCAACTGCCTTATCATTATTATTGATGCAGGTAACTACAGCACATTGCATGCTCTGACAAGTCATCACCATGTTTCACTCTTTTTTAGCTACTTCCTCACCACTCTTGGACCACAGGAGACATACAATTACATTGGACCTTTGAGGCTATGCCAAGCCCACCTGCCAGTATCGCCATCTTTTCCGTACAATGGCTGCCAGGAACTCCACAGAGAAGTTGAGCAACTTGCCCCTCTAACTCTGAGGTACCCTAAATCTATCTGGATTTTCTATTTCCCACCAATTCCCAGCAGGATATTAGTGCAGAAGAGACCACAGTGTATTCTCAGGTTTGTCTAACAGCATTTAATCAGCTGTGTTCTGTTATTCCTCTCTCTCTTCCTTCAGGCTATGTAATTTTTAGCTAGTCTAGGGTCAAGGGTGAGGATGCCTTGTGTCTGATAGAGTACATATAGTTTCCAATCAATTGTGTAACCTTGGGTGAAAGCTTAAGAAATACAGAAGTCAAATATTTAATTATATTCTTCTGTATTTTTCTTTCCCTGAGACAAAGAACAGTTGCCACTGGTGGGAAGGATAACTGGGTCCATTGAAAAATCAAAAGAAAATTTCCAATTTTTAAAAAAATTTTGCTTAGTACATAAAGAATTCCTAAGGCCTCCAATAGCAAACTTGCTTCTTTATTGCCCTTTATGACTTCCTGTGTTTATACTCATTCTTAAAGGTGCTTTTTAAAAGCAACTGGAGGGTGTGATTTGTATCTTTCAGCCTGAAAATGTCAGAAAAAATGGCCAACACTAGGTCTTGCTCTGAGAAGTCCAAAACATCTTGAAAATCATGTTCCTCCCCTCTACCAAACTGTTGCCTCCAAAACCCACAACTACCCCCTGGGCTGTGGTAATGATGAAGACATGTAACAAACCTATATCTGCCTGGCGAGTTTCTTAAATATGCTGATTCTTGGACAACAATCCAGGGTTACAGTATCATAATTTTTAGAAGAGAGGGAAGCTAGTATTTATACTTAAACAATCCAAATAATGATTTCCTTCAGTTTGGAATATTCTGTCCTAGGAGATATTACTTATCATATGTGAGCTATAAAAACTGGCTATACAAATGTAAAAAATAAAATAAAAACCTGCAGATAGGTATTATTTCCAGCCAATTTGGGCTGTGTAAAAAAAAAAAAAAAAATTACTCAAAGGGATAATTATAAAGAATCTCAGAACATATTAGTGACCCCATTCCCATGCAAACACACCAGAAAAAAATAGCATAATAGTGAAAATCAGTGTCCTCAGACATTTACAACCTAATCTCCACAGGATCATTGATGATTCCAGAGAATACCCCAGTCTTTTTACTGAGAATATAGAACAATGCTAGAGTTGAGTGAGTAACAAAAACTAAACCTAAGTATCTAACAATGGATGAACTTGTTAAATAATGTTGTTTAAGGAATTTTAAATGCCTATAAAATTAAACCATTCAACAAATATTTAATGAAATTCTTCTAAATTAGGCAGTATGCTAATGTATTAAAATATTATACTCCTACATCTATTTATATGGAAAACTTGCTTATAACAGATTTTTATGTATAAGTGTTAATGACAAATAGTAGGCATAGTATGATTTATATCAAAAATACACATAGAGGGCTGGCTCAGTCAGTTAAGTGTCTGCCTTTGGCTCAGGTCATGATCCCAGGGTCCCAGGATCAAACCTCGCATTGGGCTCCCTGCTTCTCCCTCTCCTCCCCACTCATGCTTTCTCTCGCTATCTCTGTCTCCCTCTCTCAAATAAATAAATAAAATTTAAAAAAAAAAGAGACCAAAACCTTTCCATTGATTATGTATTAGGACCCTAGATAATTTTTAATTTTCTTTTTATTTGTTTTCTACATGTGTTGTTAATCTTCTTTTCAGCCAGGCTCACCACTCTACCTTGTTCCTCCCAGTAGACGTGTCAGGTGCCACCTTGTTATTTTCACCTTCTTACCTGCTCCGCTTGGTTTTGATGAATGATGCAGTCTTGAGAAATGACATTCAAAGTGTCAAGGGGTTTGATGATCAGGTAAGTTTTGGCTATAGTTAGGGTTTAAAAATGAGACCCAAAAGCCTGAGCCCAAGTAGGTTTTGAATGAAATTTCTTTTACCCAAATTTTTTCTCCCTTTTCTCTGTTGACTTTTTTCTTTGATTATCTTCTCTTTGATACCTACTGTCATCTCTCTTTTTTATTCATTTTTCTTTCTTATGTATTTCTTCAATTCATACTTCCTTCTCTCTGCCTGTCTTATTTGTTTCCTCTGAGGTTTTTGCCTTCATCCCCAAACCTACAACCTTTCTTTCATTATTACATCAAATGACCAAAGTTAATATCACTTTATAACACATTACTTTCAGAAGTGTGTGGATAGCACTGAATTATATGTTTTTGTACAAAATAATTGCTGGTTAGAAATACAGAGTCACATATATAACATGAAGTTCAGGGAGACCAAATGTCAGATGTTTCAGTAGATTGTTCAGTTTTCTCTTGTCAGAAAAACGAAAAACAGAAACATAAGAACACTGAGATTTCTTCACTACTCTTGACTGTAGCAGCAACTTGGCCTTGCAGAAATAAAATGGCCTGTGACATAAATCCAGGTGAGCAGGGAGAAATGCGCTCTTAAAGTATAAAGGCAAGAGATTAGTGTGTGTATATATGTATGTGTGTGTAGATAGATAGGGAGGGAGGGAGGGAGGTACAAGTATGATTTTTAGGAAAAATATGGATTTCTCATTTAGCTCAAAAGGGGAGAACTTTCCATAACTAAATTAGACTTCAGAGAGAACATATCCATTAGCAGGCAGAGGCAATCCATGTCAGGGACAGCAGAAAAGGAGCTGGAGCCCATCTCTCTCATGTAAAAAGCAGCAGACATGGATACGCAAGAAAGAGCAACCTTGCTTCTTGCTCCCACCAGCCTGGGAGTCTTCTGTTCAAAACTGAACTGTAATTAATGGGATTTGTTTCCAAGCTCAAAAACTGTTTTAAGCCAAGGCCACTAACTAATCATTGTCCTCTAGCAGACTGATATGTTCCAAGTACTAACGCACACCTGCCTTCATCTGCCCTATACACTGAGTTTGCAATTCTTCAGAAAGAGAGGACAGAGACTAAGAGGATTATTTCAGTATGGAGGAGCAATTGACCTTGACAAAGGGTATGTGTTGAGGACTCTGGAAAGGCAAGGTTAGTTTAAGGGCAGCAGGAAGTGAGAGATGAAAAGGAGCGTTGAGGAAATAAGAAAAAGCACGTATGTTTTTGTGAGACACTTTCAAAAGAGTTGAGGGAATATTCATGAATGGCCCCAAGAAAAGAAAGCCTAGGCAACCCATGTCCTGTCTCTCGTATTGTGTGAGGGAACAGAATGTCTAGAGATTAGATCTGCCGCTTCATTTCTGTTCACTCCACCCCAAAACACAGTTTTATGTATTAAATCTCTTCTGTTTGAAGCACCAACTATGGTTTCTGTTTTTCTGACTGGTACATAGGCTCATTGTGGAGACAGATGTTAAACAAATGGACCCAAAAATAAATATAATCATACAGTTCACAGATGAAAAAGGAAAAAAATACCTATGTAATCCTATAACAAGTCTGTGGATCTATTTTAGGTTGTGGGCGGGCCCGGATATGTTGTGATGAGCAATCTCCTTTATTTGTACTCTTATCTTTAGAGTTTTTATTTACTTGGTCAGCTTCAATTTTCACTCCTCCATCAGTGACTCCCAAATTGTCATTACTTCTCTGACTTCTCTCTTGGCTCTTCTCCTTACTCTTTTGTCTCTCCAACTTCCTGGATATCCTTAAAGGTTTTCATCTCAAATTCATCAAGTTCAAGATCTTATTACCTTCCCCTGCAAAGTTTCTTTGTTGTTTGTCCTTTTTTCATATTTGTACAACAACAGTCTCTGCATTATCACAGGAGCCAAAAACTCTGGTTCATTTTTTTTTTAAGATTTTATTTATTTGTTTTAGACAGAGAGAGTGCGAGTGGGGAGCGTAAAGGGGGAGGGAGAGGGAGCAAAAATCTGAAGTGGACTCAGCACTGAGAGGGGAGCCTAAAAGCGGGACTTGATCTCATGACTGCGAGATCATGACCTGAGCCGAAACCAAGAGTTGATGCTTAACCAATTTGGCCACCCAGGTTCCCCACTCTGGTTCATTTTTATTAGACTAATTGGGTGAATACTATTGCTAAACCTCACAATAAATCTCCCAACTTCTAATTCTCCCCAACTTGGTCCATCCTAAATACACTGCTCATAAATCTTTAAACACAATTCTGTCTGTATCACTCCTTTTTTCAGACTTCTTCAGCAGCTTTCATGTATCGACCACAACTCTGACATCAAGGCTACCTGTGAATCACCTATAACCATTTTTTAAATTTAATTCCACAACTCTTCTCTGATCTAACCATATTGGACAACTTGTAGTTTGTCAGATGTGCTCTGAAGCTTTCCGCCTGCCTGATTTTTGCTCAGTCTGTTCTAAGGAAAATATTCTGCTTTTTACCTTTTGTGTCTTAAGTATACACATTTCCTATTATTATCTTAAACTTCATATTCTCTGTAAAGGAATTCCTGGTGTATTTTGAATGACATAATTGCTCCGTGAAATTTTCATTATTTTTTTTCTTTGTACAGTTCACAGGACACTGTTCATGCATTTTTTTATGTGATTTTCATCTCTTCTCATTCCTCCTTGATGTTTGGGATCTCTTACTCACTTATTCCTTAAGTGTGTGTGGTGGGCGCTTAGCACTGCATCAAAACTCCTCAAAGAAGGTGAGTAATACAAGCAGCACAATTACAAATGGCAGCACCCAGTAAGTGACTACAATGTAGAAGAGGCATTGCCCTTTAGCTTGGAAGGAAGCCTTGCTTTCAAAGGGTTAATTGGACATCATGGTGAGGCTGTGGGGAAACACATGAACTGTGTTTCTCCCCAGCAAGCTTAACGATTAAGTACTCCACACTTGAGAACTGCGTCATTGCACATGCTGGAACTAAACCAGGGAATCAGTTAGGCAGATCTTTATTTTAACCTTGCTGCATTTTCAGAGAGAGATCATTTGAGAAGCTGAAAACTTCCCCAGGTCAATCTGTTACAGCTATGATAATGGCTGGAGAAATCTAGTAAGCTCAGAACTCTCTTCCTGGAGATCTTTTCTCCTTCCTTCCTTCCTGTTTTTTATATATATGTATTGAGTTCTACTTGCAACAATCACATCAGTTATTTCATTTCTCAAGTGATGCCTTAAAAACTTAGAAGAATATAGTTTAGACCTCTTCATGAACCATTGGATACTTAAAATGATCAAATTCCTTTTCTTCATAATAGATAAATAAATTCGTATGTGCTCTGACTGGTGAACAAAAGAAGATTGGAAAACTGCCTGATGATGGTGTCTATCTGTGATAGTTAGCTGGCATTATCAGAGGACTCGTACAATGTCAGATCATTTAATCAGAGTAAAGAGAGTAAAACTTGAGTTTCTCAATTCTTCTACCAATGGGAAGTGGGAGGCAGTGGGAATTAATCATCTTAGTACCTTATGTCATTTGATTCTAACAGACTGAATTTCCTCTAACAAGGAAAGTGGCATGCAGCGTGTAATAATCTTTAAACACCAGCATGGCTTGGCTTTGATACGATATTCTCTGAAAACAAAAGTCTGCACCTCAATCTCAGGTTTCAATAGCAGCATATAAAAATTCTGTTGGCAAGAACTGTAAAAAGGAAATTTTATATTCAGTTTCATCGAAGGCCTTTCAATTCACTTCCTACTGATGGTTTCTTTTAGTTTGGCTTTTGTACAATTCTCAGGAGAAAAATGAATCATAAGGAAAATAAATGATTTTCCTGTGTAACATTTACACAGACACATATGTAGTGATTGGATGATGATCCTCTAAGTTAGCAGTATGAAAATAATTTTAAAATTAAATTGAATGCTGGGGAAAATTTTAAAATGAAACAGACAGGCAACTCTCATCACTTAATTTAATCCGCAAATATGAAATCTCCTCTAAAAAATATATTAAATGACAAGAATCTGTGAAACTTGGGTAACATTTTAACTCAAACTGGTTTTCTGTAAGAACTAAAATTAATCACACATTTATTAAAAAAAAAAAAAAAGAAGTCTTCGCTTTCCAAAAGGGCCTGGAAATACTTCTAAAATGCAGTTTCTCAGGCAAAACAGACAGGCAGACCTCAAAAGCAGAAAAGAGAAGAGAAATGGACATGATACTGAATGAGATTAGAACGAACTTCACTAGGTCATAGTAACATTTTTGTTACCTTAGAAGAGAAATAGTGATTTATCCCTATCTTGAATATTTTCAGTCATGAATTGACCTCATCTCACGCAGTTTAGCACACAATCTAGCAGTTTATTTTACATTGTTATTCATTCATGTTTTCAAATCTATATACATAGTATGCTAACTAGGATGCAAATATATTAAAGGCAACTATCATCATTTATCTTTTTTTTGGGGGGGTGAGGCCATGTGACCACCCATCATCACTTATCTTAATAAAATACATCATAGTGCTTAAAAAAATAGTGGTTACTCCTGTATTTGCGGATGACAATAGACATTTTAAAATTACCTTTGGTAGTCTACTCAATTCCTGCCAAGAAGTTTTCTGGCCCTTCCTTTCTTTTTTAATCTATATGTTTATTGTTATAATAACATATTTTACCTAGTTCTATAGTCAGTAAAAAAAGAAGTTAACCAACTAGATTAGGTCAATTGCTGCTTTATCCTTTTAGGATACAATGTCTCCAAAATATATTCTTCTTCAACTACACAAAATGCTAAAAAAGATCATTGAGAATACAATTTTATGGTTTTGAAAATGAAAATACAGATTGTATTGTAAATCTATGTCCAGTCAAAAAAAAATACTTTTGGGATTAAGGCCACAGAAATACAGTTCTAGACATCAAAAACCTGAAAAATTTATCTTATACAGATTTTTATTTTAAGGAGAAAATATGAGAAAGATAGGATTTTATTTAAGGAGAATGTAATGAAATAAAAATAATTAATAGAACAAAAAATGCTTTTGTGAATTAATGAGGACACAAACACAAAGGCACAAATAACTTCAGGAATTAAAATAAATTAGAGATACCGAGAATGTTTACATATTAATACTATGTAAATAATAAAAATTAAAAAAATAAATAAATGGCAAATTTCTTGGAAAATGCTAACAACCAAATTGTAACAGGAAAAATTGAACTAAAAAGTTAAAACCTACCATTGAAACACCTGTTACCCGTATAGTTCTGTTGCAGGGTCATCAAGTGCAAAGGCCAAGAAAGAATTCTTGTATGGTGCAACTTTAAAAGTTGATTTAAGTAGCATGGAGACAGGACCCATGGGCAGAACTGTACCACTGCTGTATGAATCTAGTGGTTATATGCTTAGTGCTCAAGGGGGAGGGGACGTACAGGGAGTATTAGATCATAAATGTCTCCTTCGAATTTCTACTCATAAAGCTATTCTTGCAAGATTTCTCTGATGCTTATCATTCAGTTTAATACTGACTATCAGTAAGATATACAGGAAGTCATGAGGCCCTTTAAGAATGTAGTAACCAGGGCATATTTGATCCTTCAAAACTATGCAAGTCAGCTTTCCGTGCTGAAGGTGAAGATTTTTCCGGCTCTATCCCTCATCATTTCCCCCACAACCAATTTTCAGTCTTTAAATCTTTAAGATGTTGAAGGGTAAAGGGCTCATCTTCTGTAATTTCTTCAAGTTGACAGGAGTCTTAGAGATGGCCACTATCTGTCCCTGCTGTAGAGTCCAAGGCGGATATTGGGGTGAATTTGTTTTGAGTAGTAAGAGTCATAGTTGGCTGGGCAAAGTCAGGAACTGCTTGCACATATCTTGACAATAGGAGAGAACAAAGCAAAAGAGACAACACATTAGGATTAGGATTATAATAAAAATAAGAAGTGTGATAAGAAGACCTTTTAAGGTATACCATAGTCCACCTCTTGCCCAACCAAAAATTTAACCAATCACTGAGAAAATTAGGAGTCAGGCATTGCCTTAATTTGGGTGTGCATATCTGCCAAAACTTTGGATACATTAGCAGAGCCATTTGGGATATATACACAACAGTTAGTCTCAATATTAGCATAATAACTTTCCCTTTGACTGGTAGTGAGAATATCAAGAGCCATTAGGTTTTGGAGGGCCACTTTTGAACTTGTGGGTGACTTTGTGTTGGGTTTGGTTAAAGGTGGCTACTGTATGTTTGCTGAAGCCTCTACTTCTAATTTTATATCAATAGAGGTGACTCCCAGGACATATGGCTAAGGGATAAAACCATTAAGAAGCCTTTTTTGCCTGATATCTAGCTTTAACAATATCCTAATTATGAGGAATCACTGGCAAGTGGGAGATGACTTGTCCCAGGAGATAAGGGCATCCCCAAGTGCATTATCCAATCCAATTATAAGGAAGGTGGGGCCATCTATTATCTCCACAAGTTCATAGTTAACCCCATGGAGTAGGGTACACGCCAACTTTTAAGGGGCGATGTTGTTATCCCAGCCACATAGAATTGATTGAGGTGATAGTTGAGTTATACAGTTATTAGGAGGGTACATCCCATTCTTTAGCTGTTTAAATAATTATATGCCCATAGGGTCCCTGTTATTATCCCCACAGAGGAAAAGGCACAAAGATTGTCTATATTTGAGCTATTGTGACAATTTCTCTGAAATTTACCTCAAGTTGTCATATTCAAAGACAATTAGAACTAGAATCTAACATCAACAAAGGTGTGTTATTGAAACATAATTTTTCTTGGGGCACCTGGATGGCTCAGTTGGTTAGGCATCTGCCTTCAGCTCAGGTCATGGTCCCACGGTCTGGGATGGAGCCCCGTGTTGCATCGGACTCCCTGCTCAGCGGGGAGTATGCTTCTCCCTCTCTCTCTGCCACCTGCTACCCCCTCCCCCCTTGTGTTCTCTCTCATGTGTACTGTCTCTCAAATAAATAAATAAAATCTTTAAAAAAACATAATTTTTCTCTTTAAATTCACCCTTATTTCCAGAGGTAGCCAAATCAAGACTAATTCATTTATAAAACAAATCCAGTTTTAACAAACCTGGCCTAATGATGTACATAAACTCAGCAAGAAGAGTGATTGATCATATAGATCCTTTAAAATCTGCTTTGCTGGAACTTTTTATAAGCAATCTCTAGATTGAACTTTTAATATCCTCTCGAGGCCAGAAAAAAGCCAAATAGTTGTCATCAGACTTGCCTGCAATACCTGTAAATTTGGGCAATTGCTCTTCTCGAGATTCCCAAAATATCCTGAGGTTACTGTAATTGTCAGGAAGTGACATTCTTTATTCACTTGGTAAGGCTGCTGGGAACTCTGTAAGCAAAATATCATGCCAACATTTCTAAGAGGTTTCATTGGCTCCATAAAGTCAACCTTAATTCCTTAAAGCTATCTGACCATATCTGAGTCTATGCATGTCTCTCTCAAATATGATATTCCAGTCAAAGCCTTGGTAATATAACCAATATTGCCAATGGTATCCTGTTACAAGGAGAACGGATTCTTTTTGAACTTATGCAAATAACTAAAATTACCTTGAAAGAAAAGCTGTTCTGAAATCTGGAGGGTTCAGGTAGGGAGAAAAGTTAAATGCTTCAATTTGTTCATAAAAGAATATTCTGTCATCTTCTTCGATTCATTCAGTCCTATGTTATTAATTTTTGTTCTGTTTGAATGCAGCTTCCCCATTAGTTCTAGAAATTCTCACCCAGTTTAGTTTTATGATTTTTAAAGATATAAAAAAAAAAAACCTGTATTTGTCAAAAGTCCTTCTTATGAATCTCCTTGAAGATGAAACACATTTTGCAAAAGCATCAGCACAATAACTATAAATAACAAAAAACTCAGAAATGGACATGTTTCTAGATTGGAGAGTTCATTATAATGTTTCTGACAAAGAAATCCAGTTATTCCTGTGAAACATACATTTTAATAATTAGAATGTCAAATGATGACCTTATAACAGAGCATATTAAAATTTAAGGAATTTCATATATTTTCTAGAAGTCTTGCATTTTACCTATACAACATAAGAAGGTTTATCATCATTTGTTTGACAGTGCTTCCCATGTAACAACATACCAAATAAACAAGGCTAATTAGACTTCATTTATCATTTAAATCTTGGAGAAGTTTGTTAAAAACCTTAGAAAGTTTTAAAGCACATCCCTAAATAGAATTACAGATCATTATAAATTTAATATTTGTATTTAATTGAGGTAGCAATAAGGGGTTCTATAGGAAGTTATATAGTTGTTAGTAAAACAGCCTCCCTAACATTGAGAAGTTTTAACTTTCTTAAGTAATCAAAGACCTGATAAAGACAAAACTTAGCTTTGGTTTGCTGGGCAGATAAAGAAAAGAGAAAAAACTTTGTTTACATTTTCTTATCAAGAACAGACCAACAATCCAAGTAAACTGCCTTTTAACAAAGGGAAAAGCAGAATTTCAATCTTATACCATTGTGCTTTTAAAATCCACTGATTTCAACTTTAGTCTTGACCATACATAAATTTTTCTCTAAAAAATCTCCCTTCACAAACCTTCTACAACTTTCTTCATTCAGATTTTGTCCTAAGCCTTTTCTCTCTAAATACCCAATCTCATTTTAGGACAAAACAAATTATTTTTCCCTCAACAAAACCTATTCCCATTTCATAAATTTTTCTTATTAAAAATATATCTTTCTTGCATACAGAGTGACTTCCCTTATTTCCATCAGTCTTAATTATACTTAGCAGAATTTTAAGTCTTAGAAACCTTAGTCTCCAAAGAAAATTAAGTAGTAACGAATTGTGAACTGTTTGTTACACCAGAATTCTTTAGATCAGCAAGTTTACACATTTCATAATTTCTAAAAACATATGCTTTTTTATAGTACACTCTTTTAATAAAGCAAGCATGTTAGCAACAGGCCCAAGTATCCTCAGTTTCTCTGCAGCAAGAAGCCAAAGCAGGGAAACCTATGTTCAGCAATGTTTTAGTATTTATTTGGAAGAGACTTAGGTATCCAATGAATTCAATTTATCATTTAGCAAAACTTCAAAGTTTCAGGTTACCAAAGATTTTGAAAGCTATTTAAAAGTTTTATATATAAACCTTTTTATTTATTCGACCTACTTGTTCTTAACAATTACCATGAAAACTTTGTGAGACAGACAAAATTAACCATCATTTTAAGTCATCTTTTTGCTGACAAATTGCAACAGAGATAACATGAACTTATTTGACCTTCAGTAAACCTTGCTAGAATAAAAATATTATATTTAATGCTGATAAATCTAAAGAAATGTCTATCTTAATTAAGCTAACAAATTTTAATAAGCTTAAATACCAAATATGTTATACCTGGGTCCACTAAAAGTCAATCCATTTGCTCCCCATTGTCAACTTAGTTGACATATATCTAAGCTAGAAATACTTAGAGCCTCATTTCTGAGCCCAGCGCCCTTACGACCAAGGTACTAGTGTGCCTGTGGGAGGCGGGAGTTTGTCCCTCTGCATAGTGTGGCCACAGGCAAGAGGCTCAGACAAGGCATGTTCAGAAGTGTCATACTATTCAAGACATCACCAGAAAAGAACAAGTAAGAAGTAGAAGCTGGGGAATAAAAGAGACCAAATTGCACCAACACTCTTGGATTCACTCTGTAATCCCTGTGCGGGGCTCTCAGAAATGTTGCAGGGTCATGGAGTGCAAAGGCCGAGAAAGAATTCTTGAGATCTTGTAAGGTGCATCTTAGTAATTTTATTTAAGTAGTATGAGATAGGACCCACGAACAGAAAGAGCTGCTCTTTTGCTGAAGCTCATGGTTATATATTTAGTGCTCAAGGGGGAGGGGAAGTGCAGGGAGTATTAGATCATAAATGTCTTCTTCAAATTTCTACTTATAAAACTACTTTTGCAAGATTTCTCTAGTGCTTATTATTCACTTTATTATTAACTATTGGATATATAGACAGTCATGAGACCCTTTAAGAATGTAGCAACCAGCGTGTATTTGATCGGAACTATGCAGGCAATAGGCCAGACTTCCAGACTAAAAGTGAACATTTTTCTGCTTCTGTCCCTCATTAGTTTAACTGATAACTTCTAGTTTTATTAGTGGCATGTATTTTCATCTCATATAAATTATTTCACAATGTACAGAAAGATAACAAAAACTTTGTTTCCAAGAGAATGACAATCTAAACACTCTGAATTGCCCTTTCGCATAGCTGTAAGTCTTGAAATTCTCTCTCTCTTTCTCTCTCTCTCCCTCTCTGCCCCTCCCCGCCCGGACTGTCTGTCTGTCTCTATACACACACACACACACACACACACATTTACACACACACTTGTAACTAAGCTGACAAGGAAGTATGGAATCTATGAAACAAAATGAAAGTAGGAGTCCTGGGATATAAATTAAGGCATCTATAGACCCATTGTTTGTATTTTGTTGGCTTCCCAAAGTATTATGAGGTATAGCGTGTAGGTTTATGGCCTATGTAAGGTAAAAAGTGGTTTAAGAGATTTATGCATAAAGCTGGGGTCCCAATGAGTCATACCATCCTTGTAAGACAGAATAAGAAATAAAACATCATACAGAATGGGACAGCAAGAAAACTTAGCTGCTTCAACTCTGGTACTGAATGAAGAGCTAAAATTTCTCTTTTTTTTTGAAGAGCCAAAATTTCTATCCTGAGAATTTGTAACCATAAGCCGGACTCCAATTAGGTTTGTAAACTAAGTTCAAGTCACCTGAGTTGGCTAAAGTTCTTCATAATAAAGACTTCGGTTTTGATGTTTGACTAATGACAGCTTTCAAACTCCCCTTTCCCCTTTTGCCCCACATTTGGGCAAGCTGATTAAAAAACAAACAAACAAAACCAGCATGTTCCTTCCCTTGGTGCCAGTGGGAAGTTAAAACCATGCAAACCCAAGCCCTCTAGTGGGAAGCCTTACTCCAGCCCCACCTCTAAACCACATTTTTACTTTCAGTTTCACTTCACTCTAGCCATCAGGACCAACTTACATCTTCCCTGCTCTCCCCAGAAAGTCTCATGGGGTGACTAATAAACCTTGGCATGTGCTCTTGGTGAACATGGTGTCATCAGTGTTGATGTCTGAACAATTCCATTAAGAGGAGTCCTTCCCATCCTCAAGGGGTTTACTATAAAACATCCACACTTAAAACTACAGTGGAATTGTAGATTTTTGATTTTTTTTTTCCTGCAGTGGATGCTGTTGGTGGTGTACCAGATCCCATTTATAGGGCCAGTGCACACAGATGCTATAGTTTTGGCTGCTAGTAGCTCACAGTTGTTTCCTCCTGCAAAGAATTGGCCATAATCAAATGAGAACTACCTTACCTAGGAGATTATGCCAATCAGGAACCATCCCTCAGCCAGTGATTAACTGATATTGGGGGTAGGGGATATTAAGAATTGTGAAGATTCTGAGATTTTACCCTACTTATAAGTTAACAAGTTAGCTTGCCACAGTTTCATGAATGCTGGCAAAAGATATAAAATTTCATGGTCAAAGACAAAGGACTTTATCACTCACAATAAGAGCAATAGCCAGAGTATCAGAGCTGGTCCCTGTGCCCCAGTTCCCATAAGGCAACATGAAAAGGGCCAAGTAGCACTTATGCATGAAATATATCATGTTATGGGAGAAGGAATCTTGAGCTTGGGGAACAGAATCTTTTATAATGGGCTATAAGCTTACCTTAACTTTGTCCCAAAGGGAGACATTATCTTTATTATACTGAACAGAAAATAAACCTGTCCTTCGGTCTAGAGATAGACATTATCTCCAGCTTCCAAGGCTGTTCACTATAGAAACAATTTTTAAAAGACAGTACAGAACAAATGCAGTCAGCTCCTCTGCTCATAAGACAGGCAGAAATACAAGAGATCTGTGGAGAATTAACTCCAACAAATGGGTTTATTTTACTAATCTACCATTGTACATTTTGAAATTTTTTATAATAAAAAAATTGTCAATAATCACAATTAATATAAATGGAGTAAGCTCTCCAGTTCAAGAAACGATTATCAGAATGAAAAAAACAAAATTCTAACTATATACAATTTACAAGAGTTATACCTACAACCTAAGGACACACACACCAAAAAGTTTGTAATAAAATTGTATGATAATAAATGCCAGGCAAATACCAATAGAAAGCTGGCATTGCTAAACCAAATAATAGACTGAATGTAAAGTCTCATGAGAAATAGAAAAGGAAAGGTTTGGTTTGGCATAAAATAATGTTTCTAAATTTGTATGCTCCCAGAAGCAGACTTAAAATACATAAAGCAAATATTGACAGAATTAAAGCAGAAATTAATAAATTTATTATCATGGTAGGATATTTTAAACACATCTATCTTAGTAATTGAGAGATCTGACAGGCAAAAAAATCTGTAAGCATCTGCACAATTTCAATAAGACAATTAGCAAGTTTAATTTAATGGACATTTACATAATAGTGTATTCAGTAAAAGAATAGTATGGAGCATTTACCCAACTGTCAGATACTAAGCAGCAAAGCCAGATCCAACGAATTCCAAAGGATTTCTGTCATGCAAATCACGTTCTCTGGCTGCAACTGTTAGAAATGAAGAGCAAAAAGATAACTAGAAACATCCAAAACTTTTATAGGTGTTGAACATAACTTTAAGTAATTCATGTGATAAAAAAGAAAAACTCACAGTGGGTATCAAACTTTATTTAGAAATTAGAGATAATGAAAATATTGCATATCAAATCTCAGGTGCTATAACTAAAGCAATTATTAGCTTAAAATGATAATCTTAAGGAAAAAAAGACTAAATATTAATGGTACTTGTTGTTCAAGCCAAAAATGAAAGAATTATCCTATTTCCACGATGTCTGGGTCGCACAGTCAGTTAAGCATCCGACTCTTGATTTTGGCTCAGGTCATCATCTCAGGGTCTGAGATCAAGCCCCACGTTAGGCTTCACACTGGGCATGGAGCCTGCTTAAGATTCCCTCTCTCCCTCTGTCCCCTACCTGCCCCCCCAAAATAAAATAAAATAATAAAAAAAATTATCCTATTTCCTCTGCTTCTCTCAGCTTTCACATCCAGTTCATCAGAAACCTCTAAAACTCATCCTGTATCTGTCCAATCTTCTACATCTTCTCTGCAACCACTAAGGTCCAAGTCACTCTTTTCTCTTGTCTGTGGTATTTCAACAGCAATGGTCTTCCTCCTCCCTTCTTGCCTTCCTCAAATCCATTCTCCCTGGAGTAACCACCATGATCTTTAAAAGCATACATTGGATCACATTGCTCCCATGTGAAAACTGCCAAGAATGGCCCGCTCTTTGATCACAGGGCTGGTTCTTTTAAATTATTCTCATCTGTTTTAGTTTTCTGTGCTCTGGGTTCTCTCCTCAGAGTCTCACAACACAGTAATCCAGCAGTTGGCTGGACTGTGTTCTAGAGCTCAAGGTCCTCTTCCAAGATTATTCATGTGGTTGGCAAAAGCTAATTTCTTGCAGGTGTAAGACTGAGGTTCACATTTTCTTGCAGCCTTTTGATTAGAGTTCTCTTAGCGTCAAAAGCCTGCCCTCAGGTCTTCCCTATTGACTCTTCCACAACCTGGGGTACTTCATCAAAGGCAGTAGGATACTCTTTCTCCAACTGATGAAGATGGAGGCTTGTATAACATAATGGAATAAAAGGAGTGACTATGCCATACTTTTGCCATATAATGTAACCCAATCAGGGGAGCGCCTATCCCATCATAGTCACAGGTCCTGCCTACACTCAAAGCGAAGGGAGTATACAGGATATGTGTACCAGACAGTGGGAATCTTTTTTTTTTTTTTTTTTAATTCCAGTTAGTTAACATACAGTATAATACTAGTTTCAGGTGTACAATATGTACAAGTAATTCAACACTTCCATACAACACCTAGTGCTCATCACAGCAAGTGCACTCCTTAATCCCCATCACTTCTTTTACCCATACCCCCCACCCACCTCCCCTCTGGTAACATCAGTTTGTTCTCTATAGGTAAGAGTCTCTTTCTTAGTTTGCCTCCCTCTGTTTTTATTTTCCCTTTGCTTTTTGTTTTATTTCTTAAATTCCACATATGAGTGAAATCATATAGTATTTGTCTTTTTCTGACTTACTTATTTAACTTGGCATAATACTCTCTAGCTCTATCCATGTTGTTGCAAATAGCAAGATTTCATTCTCTTTTATGGCTAATATTCCATCGTGTGTGTGTGTGTGTGTGTGTGTGTGTGTGTGTGTGTGTGTGTACACCACATCTTCTTTATCCATTCCTCAGTTGATGGGCACTGGGCTATTTCCGCATTTTGGCTATTGTAGATAATGCTGCAATAAACATCAGGTGCATATATACCTTTGAATTAGTATTTTTGTATTCTTTGGGTAAATACCTAGTAGTGCAGTTGCTGGATAGTAGGGTCGTTCTATTTTTAATTTTTTGAGGAACCTCCATAGTGTTTTCCAGAGTGGCTGCACCAGTTTGCATTCCCACTAGCAGTGCAAGAGGGTTCCCATTTCTCCGCATCCTCACCAACACCTGTTGTTTCTTGTGGCAGTGGGAATCTTGATGTCATCTTAGAATTCTGCTTTCCACCCTATCCTTTTTAAAGTCCATTTTGAATAATTAAAATAGTTATCATTCTGTTACCTTTTTAAAATGTAATAGTTTATTTATTTTTGTAATTCCTCCTTGGTATCTAATCATCATTAGAATAGATCCCTTGTCTGTGGTTCCCACTGCTGTGTTTCCATTCGTAGAGCAGAGCCTAAAACATGGAAGATAATAATGATGCTTGTGTGGATACATACGTGATATGATGTAAAAAAAAAAATAATAAATATATTTGGTAATTGTAGGGGAGGAAAACTAATTTTCCCCCTATGTTTCTAGGTTCTTGGCTAAGCAACACCACTCTCCCCTTAATACAGGATAGATTAACAGGAGAAAAACAAACAGAAGTTTAATACCTCCTGTATACAAGGAAGATACCTAGGACCACTGACTGACTCTTTAAAATGGCCCAAGCCACTACCTTAAATGCCAACTTCACCTAAAGACAAAATAAAGATGTTGGGGAATGGGGGAAGGGGCTGTTAATTTAAGGGTATCAAGAAAAAGACGGTAAGCAAGGATAAGGTTGTTATGCAGATTTAAGTGCTGGCCTTCTCCATTGATAAGGAGTTTCAAGAGATTAGTCATCCTTCTCTTCTGGTACAGAGAAGGAGACACCCTTACAAATGGAGATTTCTCTTATAAATGTAATTTTTTTTTTTTTTTTACAAAAGGGTAACTTCTACTCCTCCTGTTTCAGAGCTTTTTCTGTATCTGCTGTTTCTCAGAAATAACTAGCTCAAGATAATCGTTTTGCCAGAGAGGCATTTTTGGCATAGCATATGGTGCTCTCTTTCACCATACATTTGAGGGAAAAAGCTATCCTTATCTCTAACTTAAACTTAACACTAGAATGAAATATAGATGAGATACGAGATGAAATGTAAAGGTATAAAGCACACATAATATGAAGCATACACACACATACACACATTCCTTGTAAACTGAGGAGGCGTAGCTCTGAATGACACAAAATTCAGGACCCATAAAGTATAAGAGTAAAAGACTTAATTAGATGATAAAATTTCTGTACATTGAAAAACACCATTAAAAAGTTTTAAAAAGACAAACTACAAATTTATAAAATATTAAAAAATATATGCCATATAATTTAATAATAATGATATATAATAAAAATATATGAAATTTTAAGACAAACACAAACATACCAGTTTTTAAAAATGGACCAAGGTTATTATCAGAAAAATCTCAGAGGAGGAAATGAAAAGGGCCATTGCTAATAAACAGGTAAAAAGTGCTATAATTTTCTATCTAAGTATTAAACATTATGACAGTGAGGGACCTTTTTTTTTTCACCTTCTTATTGGTAAAGGTAAAAACAATAATGCTATTCCACATTGCTAAGAAAAGCTTCTCAAACCCAGTCAGTAGGGAGATAAATTGAGACAATATTTCCAAGAAGAAATTAGGGAATCAATATCAGAATTTCTTTTGATCCATTAATTCAGGAGCTTGGAATTAATGAGGCCCATTTAAAATTATAGTTCTAATAAAAAATTGGAAATGCCAAATTTTTTCTTAATTAAATAATATGCTAAATTCATAAAATGCAACATAACTTATTCATTTAAAATAAATTATTTATTTTAAAATAATTTATTCAATTAAAATTAAAATGCTGATATAGATTTTTATTTGCTATGGAGTATCAGGCATTTGAAATATGCTTATACATATGTACAAAATTACATAGATGGACATATACAACTAATTTAATATCCCTCTATCTGAAAGTTGAAAGAGGTTTTTGGACCGTTTTATTTTAACTATAACACCATTATGTCTTAAAAGAAGAAATGAACAATTGAAACTCCCTGCCAAAAGTTCAGGTAATCTGCTCGAAGTTAGTAGCACAGTTAATGCCAGAAGGATTCTTTCTGTATTATATGATGTGGCAAACAAAGTCAGAAGAATTATTAAATTTCCTTACTACTTACAGCCCACTGACAAGTCCTTGAAATAGGCAGAGTGCATTCTTCTAGGGACTCAACTGCCTTTGCTAAGGGCAAAGGGCAATCCTAGCCTTAACTTCCCTCTCCCTGCAGGATCCTGTAAGTCTACTTTAACATATAAAAATTCCTTTAGAAATTTCCTTTATCTCTAAACCCCCAAGATACATGGTGGCATTCACCCCCCAAGCATATGGCCCACCGATATACATCTGAAGGGTCTCATGACTAAGGTATTTTTAGGCGGTAATAAATGACCTTTTCCCAACAACAACTAGCCCCCTCAAGGTCCTGGAAACCTTGCTTCCAAAATTCCTTAGAGACTTACGCTATCCCAAATCCCCTCCCAACTTGAAAGTATATAATGGGCCACTCCTCCTGACCCCAGTGCAGCTCTTTCTAAAACCACCTTTTTGCATCAAAGACGTCTCAAGAATTCTTTCTTGGCCATCGGCTTCAAACCCTAACATCTTTCCTATATCATTATACATTAATGTTTTCTTTGCATTTCATTATAGCTTTGTAGCTTGTACACTGGAAAACATGTTTGAATGTTAGTTTTAAAGAAGTCATTTTCACCTAGCCACTAAGCCCTTTAAAGTATCATTTAAAATATAAAGCATACATTATAATTAATAATGATAATAAAATTTTGGACAGATAAAAAAAAAGAAAAAAAAATATAAAGCATACAAAATCAAAATCAGTCAAACATGGAAATATCAAGTACCTAGGATTATTTTTGTCTTCAACACAGTAAGGTCTAAATAAATAACTACACAGCTTACCTGAACTGAGCTGACTATACTGAAAAATCACTCCTCTTCTATCAAAGTTTTCCATAGTGCTTCTAGTGAGATCATCTGCAAGTCTTTTGACCTGAGACTTGCAGACTTGTGGAAATGAATAGGCTAAAGCGGGCTGAGGAGGTTATGATGAAGAAGCAAAGCACCGGGGGCACAAACTACAGCCTTAAAGCATCCAATGTCAATGTAAAGGACTGAATTACACACAACCCAATAAACAAAGTGTAGCTCATTGTTGCAATAGTCATCTAAGAAAACACCCCCAATTTTTCATTCCAGTGGTTCTCAAACTTTGAACTGCATTAGAATCATCTGGAGGGGTAACACATAGATTGCTGAGACCCATCCTCAGGGTTCTGATTTGGAATTGGTAAAGGTAAAAACAATAATTTCACAGGTTCCCAGATGCTGCTGGTCCAGGACCACATTTGGCAAATCATGCTCTATTCTACTCTTCTAGTTTATTACTTAAGAATTATAGCTTTCTAAAGTGCTAGTGAATCCTGTTGCTCAAATTTAGACCCAACAGTTAAAACCAGAAATAGACAAGATTGCTTAAGTCACACTCAAACTAAAACCCGTTGTGCTTATTTCTTATCATACTTTTTTGAGGCATCAATGAAGATGTTTTGTAATGACCTAGAACATCCCAACCACCAGACCAGAAACACCATAATAACAACATAATGCCTAGAAGACCACACTTTACCTATCCCCTTCCCTGCCCATGATCGTGAGCTGTACACATACCTGTCCCCACCAATGATCACAAGCTCCTTGCCTGCTCTTGCACATACCCTCTCTGAACCTCTCTCTAAAACTCTAGGTGTCCATCTTGCTGACAGAGAGGTCAATTGTTAAGGCTTGAGCCTGCCACCTCCTCTGGCTGCTAGGACCCAAAATAAATTTTTCCCTTTGTCTTTTCCAAGCCCTCATCTTTTGAGTCATTGGCTTCTCTTGTGATGAGTTTATACAAAATTGTTCAGCAACAGTGTTTGCAAACCCAGCCAGGAGCAGTGCTTACAATTTGTCCATCCCCTTGGGATTCCCCAGGGTGGAACAGTTGGCCATGGTAGCATGCCAGGGCTCACTGGTTCCCTTTTTGAGTTAGTGGCTGTGAAAGGTCATTTCAGCTACAAAATGATATAGATAAAGAATATAGATATAAATGCAGTGTAGGTATCGAATTATATAGAGATAGATATGTAGTTTACCAGTATCCCCCCCCACAAAATGTAATCTCCACAAGTCAATAAATATTTATTGAGAATTATTCTGTCAGCACTGAGGAAACCATGATAAAAACAAAAGATATTATTTCCTACCCTCAGAAAGCATATATATAAATAGAGAATTTAAGACAATGAATAGAAAAGCAAATATATAAATGAAACAATTCAGTTGTGGAAAAGGCATTCAAGAAGATAAAATATGGTAACATGATAGAAAGTACCAAGGCCTGGTATGTCAAGAATGGTTTGCAGGGATGACTCTTGAAAGGGATAGCATTTAAGTTGAGAAAAGAAAAAAATAAATAAGACAGAACTAAGAAACCTCTCATTAATATGGAGAAAAAGTGTTCTAAGCAGAAGAAACAGAAAATTTAAAGCCCTGGCATAGAACTGAGATTGGAGAAGTCACAGGTAAGAAAGTAAGAAGTTTATATCTTGTGCTTTGCAATGGGAATAGAAAATAAGAGTATGATTATGTCCACTTCTGAATCTCAAAGCCTAGACCAGGGCCTGGTACACAGATAATTCTCAATAAGCTTTTTTTGTTTGTTTGTTTGTTTGTTTCTTAAGAAATAAATATATTGATTAAATGAACCAATGAATAAGTTTTGGATATAGATTTCAGTGAATGACATCCCACATACAAATAGAAATATCATTATTTTTTATAGCTTGTGTTTAATATCACAAAGGACAGAATAAATTGTCAACTTTTATTCTCAAATTCCTCCTGTAAATATCAACCAAAAGACAATTTGTTATTATAATTGAAACCATAGTATAGAAAATGAAAAATTAACATGGTTTTGTCTTTGAATAGTGTAGGGAATCTGTGAGCCACAAGAATATTACAGAGCTAGGGCACCTGGGTGGCTCAGATGGTTGAGCGTCTGCCTTCAGCTCAGGTCATGATCCCGGGGTCCTGGGATCGCGTCCTGCATCGGGCTCCCTACTCCTTGGGAGCCTGCTTCTCCCTCTGCCTCTCTCTCTCTCATGAATAAATAAATAAAATCTTTAAAAAAAAAAAAAGAATATTACAGAGATAAAAATATTTCTAAAAATATTGACAGGCATGGGTGCCTGGGTGACTCAGTTAGTTAAACGACTGCCTTCAGCTCAGGTCATGATCCTGGAGTCCCAGAATCGAGTCCCACATTGGGCTCCCTGCTCAGCGGGGAGTCTGCTTCTCCCTCGACCCTCCCCCCTCCATGCTCTCTCTCTCCCTCATTCTCTCTCTCAAATAAATAAATAAAATAAAATAAAAATATTAACAGGCATGCACTGACTTTAAGTGCTTGAGACTATACTATGGTGATAAGATGAAAAGTACATAATGTTTACAGCCTTCCCTTTGACTAGTATGGGAAGGGTGGAAAAACAAAGTTTCATATAAGCTGAGACTATTTTTGTTATATCTATGAGTAATGCTGAACTTTGGTTCATTTCTTTTCATATTTTCTTTTTTTTCTTTTCTTTTTTTTTAAGATTTTATTTATATATTTGAGAGAGCGAGAGAGAGCACAAGCAGGGGGAACAGCAGGCAAAGGGAGAGGGAGAAGCAGGCTCCCTGCTCAGCAAGGAGCCCAGTGTGGGGCTCCATCCCAGGACCCTGGGATCATGACCTGAGCCAAAGGTAGACACTTAACTGACTGAGCCATCCAGCACCCCTTCTCTTCATGTTTTCATTACTATTAAGTAACTTAATACACAGTATTCAAAGTGTTTTTCTCACTATACATTTAGAGCAAGAATAAAAATTTAAAAACAAATCTCTTCCTCCTGTAGTTGTTACCTGATTGGGTGAATAGCTATTATTTGTTTTATGTTTCCTTTTTTTTTTTTTAAGATTTTATTTATTTATTTGATATAGAGAGAGACAGGGAGAGAGGGAACACAAGCAGAGGGAGCAGCAGAGGGAGTGGGAGAAGCAGGCTTCCTGCAGAGCAGGGAGCCTGATGCAGGGCTCGATCCCAGGATCCTGGGATCATGACCTGAGCTGAAGGCAGACGCTTAATGACTGAGCCACCCAGGCGCCCCTATGTTTCCTTTTTTTAATTATAAAAATATCACATCCTACATAAAAAAGTCAAATACACAAACTGATATAATAGAAAGTAAAAACAAACCAAAAAAAATCCTTTGAAACTTTTCAACCTCCTGCCTCACCATAACAGTTTAACAAGTAATATTCCAGCTCTCTCTATGAATCTTTAAATTATATATTAAATATTTGCATATTATTAAATATATATTGTTTTAAGGGCACACAGAGGCTAATATGAAGGGATGGTAAAAGATATCCCATGCAATGGTAACCAAAGGAGAGCTGGGGTAATTATACTAACATTGCACAAAATAGACTTCAAGTCAGAAACTCTCAAAAGAGACAAAGACGGTCATAACATAATGGCAAAGGGGTCAGTTAATCAAGATGATATAACAATTGTAAATATATATACACCCAACATTGGAGCACCTAATATATTAAGCAACTATTAACAGCATTGAAGGGAAATAAACTATACAACAATATTCCACTTCCAACACTGAATAGATCATCCAGACAGAAAACCAATATGGAAACAGTAGACTTGAATAACACTATAAAGCAAATGAATCTAACAGACATTAACAGAATGAAGGATAAAAATCACCTAGTCACTGCAATAGCTGTAGAAAAAGCTTTTGACAAAATACTCTTTCATGATAAAAACATTTAACAAAGTAGAAATAAAAGAAAAAAACAACATAATACAGTTATATATGACAAACCCACAACTAACATAAAACTCAGTGATAAAAAGCAGAAAGTTTTTCCTTTAAGATCAAGAACAAGACAAGAATCCTCATCCTCACCATTCCTATTCAACAAAATACAGGAAGTCTTAGCCAGAACAATTAGAGAAGAGAAAGAAATTAAAGGCATTAAAATGGGAAAGGAAAAAAGTACAAGTGCTTTTATTTGCAGTTTACATGATCTTAAATACAGAAAATCTTAAGGACTCCACTAAATAACTGTTCAAACTAATAAGTAAAGTTGCAAGATAAAACATCAACATACAGAAATCCATTGCAGTCTTATGCATTAACAATAAACTATCCCAAAAAAGAAAAAGAAATTAAGAAAACAATTCCATTTACAATAGCATCAAAAAGAATAAAATACTTAGGAATAAATTCAATCATGGAGGTAAAAGACCTGTACACTGAAAACTATGAGATATTGATGAAAGAAAATGAAGAAGATGCAAATAAATGTAATGGTACTCTGTTTTTATGGATTGGAAGAGTTAATATTAAATTGTACATACTACATTTTAGGGATTCAACACAATTCCTATCAAAATTCCAATGGTATTTTTCACAGAAATAGAAAAAAAAAATCGTAATGTTTTTTTACAAGATGACAAAGGTCCCAAATAGCCAAAGCAATTTTGAACAAGAAAAACAAAACTGGAGGCATCATACTTTCTGACTTCAAATTATATTACAAAGGTATAGTAATCAAAGCAGTATGGGACTAGAATAAAAACAGACATATAGACCAATAGAACTGAGAGCCCAGAAATAAATCCACATATTTACAGATCTTAGTTGAGGATGAGAGGAATACACAATAAGAGAAGGATAGTCTTCAGGTGCCTGGGTGGCTCAGTCAGTTAAGCATCTGACTCTGTTCTGGCTCAGTTTGTGATCTCAGGATTCTGGGATCAAGCCCCACATCGGGAGTTTGCTTGAGATTCTCTCCCTCTCCCTCTCCTTGTCCCTCCCCCTCCCCCGGCTCACACTGTCTCTCTCTCTCTCTCTCTCCCTCAAATAAATAAATAAATAGAAGGATAGTCTGTCAATAAATGGTCCTTGCAGAAACTGGTTATTCATATGCAGAAAAATAAATAACTGATATGTGTACAAAAAATTCACACCATATACAAAAATTAACTCAAAATAAATTAAAAATTTAAATGTCAGACCTGAAAATGTAGAACTACTATAATAAAACATAGAGAAAAGTTTCTTGACATTGGGCAATCATTTTTTGGATCTGACACCAAAAGGACGGGTAATAAAAGCAAAAATAGACAAATGGTATTTCATCAAACTAAAAAACTTCAGCACAGCAAAGGAAACAATCAACTTGTACCGCCTACAAAATGAAAGAAAATATTTGCAAACCACATATCTGATAAATATATAAGGAACTCATGGATCTCAATATCAAAAAACAAATTACCTGATTAAAAAGGACTTTATTTATCCAGAGAAGGCATACAAATGGCCAACAGGTACATGGAAATGTGCTCAACATCATTAATCATCAGAGACATGCAAATCAAAACCACAATTAGACATCACCTCACACCTGTTAAAATGGCTTTTATGGAAAAGACAAAAGATAACAAGTGTTTGTGAACGTGTGGAAAAAAGAGAACCCTTGTACACTGTTGGTGGGAATGTAAATTAGTACAGCCATTACGGAAAGCAGTATCAAAGTACCTCAAAAAATTAAAAATAAAACTGCGATATGATCCAGCCATCCCACTTTTGGGTATGTATCCAAAGAAAATGAAATTGGTATCTTCAAGAGATATCTGCACTCCCATTTTCATTGCAGCATTATTCACAATGGCCCAGATGTGGAAACAATTTAAGTGTCTGTTGACAGATGAATGAATAAGGAAAATGTGGTAAATGTGTACATTGGACTAGTATTCAGCCTTAAAAAAAGAGGTAAGTAAACCCTGCCTGCCGTTTGCTGCAACTTGGATAAACCCAGAAGACATTATGCTGTATGAGATAAGCCAGACACAGAAAGACAAACACTTCGTGATCTCACTAATAGGTGGATTCTAAAAATGTCCAACTCATAAAAGCAGAGAGTAGAATTGTGTTTACCAGGGGTTGGAAGGTGGGGGAGATGTTGGTCAAAGGAGACAAAGGTTCTGTTATGCAAGATGAATATATTCTGGAGATCTAATGCACAGCATGATGACTAGTTTATAATGCTGGATTGTGTACTTGAATTTGCTAAGAGTACATCTTAAGTGTTCTCACAACACACAAAAGAATGTGGTAATTATGTAAGGTGATGGATATGTAAATTAGCTGGATTGTAGCATTTTTCACAGAAATAGAAAAAAATATGTATATTAAAACATCACATTGTGCACCTTAAATATATACAATTTTTATTTGTCAATTATGTCTCAACAAAACTGGTGAGAATAAAACAGTGCAAAAATATATATATTAAATGTGTGTATATTTCTAAGTACATATGTATTTTTTATGTTCTATTACCTACATTAAAAAAAAATCTGGAAAAAAAGCCTATTAGGCCTGGGAAAGGATAATAATAATATAAAAAAAGGTGCTCTTATACACATATAATAATACTACTTATTATAAAGTTTATTTAACTCTATTAATGAGGGAACTGGTAAGATGTTAACGACCCATTCAAAGGAGAATCCAAAGAAAACACACATTTATATATCAGAAACATTGAAGGAATATGCAAATAGAGGCAAAATTGGCTTCTTTCACATTGGGAGAGGGAAGTAAATTGAACCTCTACAGGACAGAATTAGCATATCTATAAACAAGATTTTGCATTGTTATCAATTATCTATAATTTAGAGTTTTAAAATAGCTCAAAAGCAATATAATGCTAAAATTGAATAACCAAGATGTGTGAGCTCTAACAATGCATAATTTTCCATTGACGCACAAATTTGCCCCTAAAAACAAGTAGAAAAAAACATTTTACACATACCAGTTAAATCTTTTTCAGCCAACTTCTAATAGGTTATCCATGGAAACAATTAGAAATGTTCCTTTATGTTTAAAACTTTTTATCTAAAATTTCACACACAGATACATATATGCACACGCATATATTCTTTCTAGGATGTGGCATGTACATTCATATTGTTGCTACATGCTCCTGAAATTGAACACAGTAACTGAAGCGCAGAGACTTGCAGAATATAATCTATGATGCTAAGGTTCTAGATCTAGAATTCACCTTCTCCCCAGAATGGCACCATTTTCTTCTACTCCTAAATATTCTGAATTTAGGACTAGTGTGCAACTAGGCACAGTTCTGTGAGAATAGTGGTTTTCCTAAACTGGTGATCACTGAGATCTGATCTCAAAGTTGTCTTCACTGTTCTTTGTAGGTTCTATACCAGTAAAAAAAAAAAAAAGTAAAATGTATTAAAGAAAAAAAGTAGGAAATGAAATTAATATAACCATGTCAAAAATACCTCTCCTGTCTCAAGTGACATTCTCTTTCCTAAATAGGAACATTTACCTTCACCAAAACTTCTTTCTGCTTACTTGTTAGATCTACTGTCTAAATATAACCCAAGCCTAGCCGTTTTTCCAGAATCTGCAGGAGTTGCCTTCTGCCACATCTAACTTTGAAATAATAATCCTTTGACAGCCCTTCTGTTAGTTGTTTAGTCTTTACATTCTGATGCACCCAAATTTGCAGTCATCCAGGTGGAATCAAAATCTGGAAGTGATTTATCACTTTGAAGAAACTAGACACATTCTTTCATAGTCCTTTCTTCTTTTTTTCCTCCCCTTCCCTAATTCCTACCCCTAGAGATGAAGGAATGTATAAACTTGACAAACAATAAATCAGTAAATGAAATCAGCATCTCAGATAGGAAGAGTTTAGACTCAAAGACAAAAATAAGTTCAAAAAAGAAACAACCTGATTAGTTTCATTAGCATTTCAATAGAATTTGGGCCTTCAGAAGAGGGTGGAGTAAGATTCCACCAACTGTCATTGAAAATGAACACTTTGGGACTCTTGACAAGCTGGGGAAGAAGGTAATCATTTTACTTAATTTGTTTTTAGGTTCACTCATTTAAAAGAACTAACAGTTCCATTGCTCTTGGCAAAATACAACTGTGATTGCAGCTTTTCTATTCACTGCACTGGAAATATCAGTGAGTGTCTCCAACTGAGAGTGAGATATTGGCAGTATATCCACATATTATGTGCTTATACATGTTATTTTTCTCCTCTACCCTTTGATAGTCGAATTTTGATAAACTTCAAAAAATTTGTAAATAATACAATCAACCAAATCATTGTCTTATAAGAGTATAGACACAAATTCAACAACCCAGAGTCTGCTGAGTTGTACTAATCACACCAATGGGTGTTTAATGTGGGTAATTTCAAACACAGCAGGATTTAACCATGTATATACTCTGATGCTACACAATTCTGAGTAAGGAGTCATTTGAGCATGAAAATAACAAATTATATACACCTTGTATTATATATAGTTTCTTTTCCCCAAATAGCTCTCTTAGTCATGCATGATAGTTAAATAAACACTAGATTAATTGTTTATATACAGGAGTTGAAAATTGATTTCCATTCACACTATGTCATAAATCCATGAATACTGTATCTTTTTGATAGTATTTTTGACAGTATCTTTTTTGAAATTTTAAACATTTTAGAATTTGTTTTTGTTCATTGAAAAGCAAAGTACATGAATTCACCTTACTAGGACTACTGCACAATTTTTTTTTTTCTCTTGAGAATTGGGAGAATAATTTATAAGGATCAAAATGGAGGCATGGAATCATGCGGAGGCAGCACATGGGTGATATATTCTCGTTCTTGTTTCTCAACTGCTAGCTATTTGGATAAGGAACAAGACTAATGTAAGACAAAGGAAAAATCAGTAATGATATAGTAATATAGCATTAATAAAGTATTAATATAATATAACCTTATATTGAAGGGGTTACCTCATTTTTAAATGTCCTATTTAGAGTCTTTATATAATGTAGTAGGAATTATGTAAAAATGTTTGTCTATGTACAACTAAAAGATGGTGAACAAAAATAAAAATTAATAAAATAAAAGTTATGAGTAATTTAAGCATTTTAATTTATTGTTTTCTAATGAAAATAATATTTCAGGTCTGATGAAGTAGTTCCATCGTCCTTAGGACATGGATATCAGCAGTGATAATATTCAAATTTAGCAATTATGTCATCAGTATCTACTATACACCTAGTATTGTTCTTGGACTTATAGAGAGAAAACATAGTATAAAATGTCTGCCATAAAATATATTCCAGTTCAGCTTAGAGAACAAAAAGCTCACTTCGGACTTTAAGAATGCTACAAAGACTAATTCCTTTTCCAGTTCTCAGTCAATTCGCAGTGGTGATGTGTGGCTGATGTTCACAAGCTATTGGATGCCTTTGTATCACCAAAATAAGTAGAACCATAATAGAGCTACTATTCAGGAAATACTTGCTATATGCCTGGCGCTGACTTAGTCATTTTACATTCCTTATTTAACACTCACAATTAACTTTTGAGTTATTTTCTTATACCTTTTAACAAATAAGGAAAATTGCAGAGATGAAGCACATTTCTCAAAATCTCACTGGTATTATACATTAGAAGAAGGTTGTAAATACTGTTCTATTTGCACCCTCCCTGCGCCTTTTATCACTCCATAACGCCCCTTCTACAGAGCATGTATGATTCTGGCATGGAGTATGACTCGGGGAGGACAGAGGGAAGACACAACTGAAAGCAATTAGGGTGGGGTGAGTGGGAGGAGATAAATGAAAACAGCATGCTTAAGCCACAGAAGACCTTTAGCTCATATGAGCTAAATTCTACATGAACAGAAAGATAACTTGATGGGAAAAATAAATAAACAGCTTACATTATTTTCAAAACGCTGGTATGCTCAACGTTGACTAATAATATGTTCTTTCTGACAGTGCAGTTTATCTTAGGTGCCATCAAATGGGGAAATAGCAGAATCAGGACCTTGGATCCTGGCAGAAAATTTAGGAGAACCAGCTAAGTAAGATCACAGTGGGCCTGACCTTTTGGATCTGATTTTGATAAAACTGAGTCATTTTACAGGTTGAATATTACTTTAGTCCCCAAGCCTTTAGTATGTCAATAACCCTAATAAAAAACGTTATCATAATGATTGATTACATGATTCTCACATCCACTTCATATATGCCTAGTCCTGCCTATTTTCACCTTTACTAGAGATCTACTCATCATTAATAACATACAGAGACTTAAATGTTTATAAACAAATCCAAATGAAATCTGAATTTTTTTTAAATACTCCAGGAAAAAGTAGTAGTAGCCTAGATGAAACAAGAATGACAAATTATTGATAGTTACTGAAGTTGTATAATGACTACAGGAAGGTTCTTTACAATACTTTTTTTTAATAAAAAAATAAATAGAAAAGAGAAAAATGTATAAGGGCAAACATAGAAGTCAGATCGGAGATCTATATTGATACCAATATAGATATCTCCAATTCTGAATAGGCCAGGGTTACTTTTGAACTGTTTTGTGGGGGTGGGTATGTGTATACATAGTTGTGCTTTTAAATATGTACCATGCTTAATCAGTTTGTTAAAAAACAGAATTCCTCTCCTGGTACTTGTATCCCCTCTCGTATGTTCACTTTTGTAGAAATCATATTCTTCTCTTTATTTGACATTTTGATACTAAAATTTCACATTATGAATAAAGCAATACATTGGGGAGAATTGAGCTGTGTTTCAAAAACAAGACTGTAAGTCCTCTGTAAGCTATCTTCTCAACAGTCTTAAGTTGAGGAGGATTTAAGGATTTATTCTGCCTTTCAGCATTAGCTTCATAAATACTTGCTTGTTCTTTTTATGAGTAAAGAAAGGAATCCTTTACATGGAAACGCAGCACCTGGAATGCCCTAGATTCTGCAAAACATTTAGAAGAAATACAACAATTCTGTCCCTGAAGCGTGTCATTTTAAGTTTAGACAATTCAAACAATTCAGTTTCAGTTTTCTTCAATTAATAAAAGGGGAATTTTCTGAAAATGTTTTGGTATGGAACCACTTAGTTTAAAGTTAAAAGAAACTGAAAAGTTTAGGAGAGGCAGTGACGGGAATATATATTTAAAGTGAGAGCTATAAATGATAAACAAATGACAACTAGGGCAGAATGAGATGACCTAGAATGAAGAAAAGTGGACAACCGGGTGGCTCAGTTGGTTAAGCGACTGCCTTCGGCTCAGGTCATGATCCTGGAGTCCCTGGATTAAGTCCCTGGATCGAGTCCCGCCTCAGGCTCCCGGCTCAGCAGAGAGTCTGTTTCTCCCTTTCTCCCTCTGCCTCTCCCCTTGCTTATGCTCTCTCTCTCTCAAATAAATAAATAAAATCTTTAAAAAAAGAAGAATGAAGAAAAGTGACAAAAAGTTGGCAGGTATGTTGGGCAAGCTTACCTACCTACTAGCTCCCACTGTAGGAAAGAAAAGCAGCGGGAGACGGGTGATTAAGGCAGAGGCATGCCCTTCTCCAGCTCATCAGTATCATTGATATGACCCAATGTTGGTGATGGTTATCTTTAAAATGAAATTTTTTTATATGCAAAGGAATAAATCACTCAACTCTACCCTGAAACTAATAATACAGCATATGTTAACTGACTTGAATTTAAATAAAAAATAAAATGAAATGAAAAATTTTAAAAAGTGGAATTTTAAAAATGAAATTTGGGAACTCTGTGTGTGTGCACACGCATGCATATATGCATGCGTGTGCACTTCCCAATTAGCACAAATGAGTCCTGCTTTATAAATATCTCAGTAAAAACTGAGCCTTAAAATTGTCAGTGGCAATTTTTATAACAATTCATTTGTATCAATAATAATATATATTACAGAGTTGCCAAACTTCTATTAAAAGACTATCGTTATGGGACACCTTTGTGGATCACTCAGTTAAGCGTCTGCCTTCGGCTCAGGTCATGATCCCAGGGTCCTGCGATGGAGTCCCACATCAGGCTCCTTTCTCAGCGGGGAGCCTGCTTCTTCCTCTGCCTGTCACTCCCCCCAGTTATGCTCTCTCTCTGTCTCTCTCTCTGACAAATAAATAAAATCTTAAAAAAAAAAGACTGGTTCTACCAACAGTATCCAAGAGGCCGGAGTTGCTCTATTAACCTATTTTCAGTGGATGAGAGATTTAACAATCAGATAATATTTAATTACAAGTGGATACTTGATATTTTCTAATTGCTTCTCGGCCTTTTGGCTAAGATCAAGTGTAGTCTCTGTTCTTATCAGTTTAATACTTAATATTTTCTAAACAAAGTACCAAGTAGAATAAAAGTGATTCAATATTTTTTCTTATATTTCTTATACAAATATTTTGTTTCATCTATACAGAATCTTACATTGTTCCAAATCAGTGTCATTAAAACAATAATAAATGAGAAATGAAAATAAATGTGAAGATTTCTATATCACCGAAAAAAAATGCAACTTTTATATATGCCTCATTAATTGTAGTCATATGCTCTGAGTTTCTCTGAGTAGCCAAATTATTAAAATATGTGAGGCTTGAGGTAAATGAAGTTAATATACAATCAATCCATTTAAAATAATTCAGTGGTAATAAATATAAACAGAAAAAAGAAAAAAAATTCTGGGCAGGTCTTTGGTCTTGTGTGTTTATGAGGGCTTGGACTCTTTAAAAAATTCTTGAACTTCTTAATTTTTTAAATGGATTCCAGTGATTGCTTGGCGAGTTATAACAAAAGACAAGAAATAGTTCCAATTATCAGGTAGAATGCCAGTCACATTTCATTTTTAATCCACCACACCAAGTAATATAACACACTAGCACAGCATCTGAAGATAAATTGCTATTTCTATTTACTGAATTAAATTTCTGTCTCTGAGTAATTAAAAGTTTTGAACTTTAAAGGGTTTTATTTGAACACTAAGCTATATCCTTTTCTTTTTTAACATTTAATTTAGGTTCCTAATTCTCTATCAAATATCATCTGAATTACTGTTCAGTATTTTCTAGCTTAACCTTCTTTCTAGAAGAGGATTGTATGAAGTTAGTAATATAATCACACCATCCTAATTGGTGTGGATAAATTATACATCCATTGTGCAATTTTTTAGTATCTAGAGCTCATTTGATATAATTAGAATTCAATTATTTAATTGCTAATTGGAATTAAATCAGGTTATTTGGGTCTCAAGACAATATAGGGTAAATACTTTGCAGAAAATGAAGTCAGTATTGTTTCCATGCTTTGGGTATTTATAATATAAAGGGCATATTATATAAGAATGAAATGAGTCAGGATTGTGAGGGAAAAGGACAGACTGTAACAGAAACCTCTAAATCATTAGCTTCCATACCCAAAATCCTGATGTTCTTTTCTAATCACTGACTGGGGTGCATATTTTTTCATGAGCTTATATTATTCAAAACTATTTTAAATTTGCCTTACCTACCTTCCCAGTCACAAAAATAAATTCATTTCTTTAGAGTGATATCTTGTTTCTGACCAAAAATTGTATCAGCTAGTTTGATCAGGCACATTATTCACCAGGATGGCATCCAAATTGGGTTCTTTTTGGCCATTTCAAAAAGGAAATTCATTCTCAAACAAGGAAGATTTGTTCACCTCAAGGATATTACAGTGATTGTGTCTCAGGTTTTAGAAGAAATGGATGTAAAAAATGAGAATAAATATGACATCCTTTAAATGATATAATTCCCAGGTATTTAATTTTATCTTGGATAAAACAAATTGGATAGGTGGATGTTAGAGAGCTTGTTGAAATTTCAGACATTATTTTATCCTCTTGAACATCACAAAACAGTATCCTACACAGAGTAGATGCTTGAAAAACCAAATTACTTATCATGGTCAAAGTAATATTTGGTGTGCCACTTGATTTTTGGAACTCCAAAGTGACAAGCATGGAAGGTTCTGACTTGTTCACAGTCATATAAAGTTGTGACTCTCCTGTTCTCTGTCTCATATACGTGCACTTTAACACACATACACATACAAAAGTAAGGTCATTGTGAGAATCATTCTTTACCTTTAATGGAAGTGCCCAGTGATATACAAGTACAGCTAAGATGACATTAATGGATTTGATAAAAGTTTATAATCAGAATTGTTATTTAGTCACCTGAATTTACTTTAGAAAGATGTTGATTAAAATACCAAGTTATTCTCCAACCTACATCCTTTATACTCTCTTCAAGGCTTACAAGAACATATTTGGCTATATGCTTTAATTATCACCATAGAATTAACTTCTTTTTGGTGTAGTTTTCTTAAAATTTAAGTAAAATATTTTGTGGGTAGATGTTGTCACCCTTGATGCATCAAATGCATTGACTGGATGTAATAAAGTTATTACAATAGCGTGACAGTCTGTTTCTTTACCTAAAAAAAATATTAGGACTTGATCTAAAGTAAAACTTAGAGTTAATATACTACCAAGACAACTAAATAAGAAAATAGAGATTATAATTAACTCACAATCTAATTAAATTATGATGCCAAAAAATGAATTTGATTTTGTTATCAGTTATTTTGCAGTGTAATAACATATGTATTTTTATATTTTTTGAAATGAAAACTGATTTTTTTAACTCAAAGTGGTCAGCTGTTTTCTAACCATAACTTTATATGGCTAAAATTATTGTTTTAAAATTTTCAGAGGCTTTTCTCTAAAACAAATAAAAAAACTTCTGTAAAGAAAAAGTAAAATAGACTTTGTATCACTTCTGCTCTTAGAAACCTGGCCTGAACTGGGTTATAAGGTCTGGTCTAGCACCAAGAGAGGCATGCAAAGGCCTGTGTTAGATTAAAATGTAATGTTGTCAGGGAGGAACAAGATGGTGGAGGAGTAGGAGACCTAAATTTCATCTGGTCCCAGGAATTCAGCTAGATAGGGATCAACCCATTCTGAACACCTACAAACTCAACAGGAGATTGAAGAAAAGAATAGCAGCAACTCTCTGAACAGAAAAGCGACCATTTTCTGGAAGAGTCACATTCTATCCCTTCATAGTAGTTAACCTTATTTTTGGTATATAAATATAAGTTGTTCTCTTTTTAAAATTTTGGGGTACAGTTTCCTCTAACTGACCAAAATATATCCTAAATCTCTGCTGTATGGCTTTGTTCTAGTCTCCTGCCTAATCACATTCTCTCCCTTTTTTTTTTTTTTTAAATCCTCTTCTTTCCTTTTTCAACCAACTTCTTATCAATTCCTTTTATAAAATCTTCTATAATTTTCATCTTTACACTCATATTCCATCCCTTCATTGTATTTACCCTTATTTTTGTACATATGTAAGCTTTTCTTTCTTTAAAATTTTGGGAGGCACTTTCTTCCAACAGACCAAAATACACCCAAAATCTAGTGTGTGGCACTGATCTATGCACAAGCCTGATCATATTTGATCAGGCTCTGTTTTTTTTGTTTGTTTGTTAGTTTTGTTTTTTTTTTTTATCTTTTTCTTTTTCTATTTCTTTTTTGTTTCTTTCCCTTTCTTTTCCCCCAGTTTCAGGTCTCTTCTGATTTGTTTAGTGTATATTTTTCTAGGGATGTTGTTACCCTGTTAGCATTTTGTTCTCTCATTCATCTATTCTCCTCTGGACAAAATCACAAGACAGAAAAAAATCACCTCAAAAAAAAAAGAACAAGAGGCAGTACTGAAAGCCAGGGACCTAATCAATACGGATATTAGTAAGATGTTGGAACTGGAGTTCAGAATGACAATTTTAAAGTTACTAGCTGGGCTTGAAAAAAGCATGGACGATATTAGAGAAACCCTTTCTGGAGAAATAAAAGAACTAAAATCTAACCAAGTCGAAAACAAAAAGGCTATTAATGAGGTGCAATAAAAAATGGAGGCTGTAACTGCTAGGATAAATGAGGCAGAAGAGAAATTAGTGATATAGAAGACCAAAGGATGGAAAATAAAGAAGCTGAGAAAAAGAGAGATAAACAACTACTGGATCACAAGGGTAGAATTGGAGAGATAAGTGATACCATAAGACGAAACAATATTAGAATAATTGGGATACAGAAGAAGAAGAAAGACAGAGACGGGCAGAAGGTATATTGGAGCACATTATAGCAGAGAACTTCCCTAATTTGGGAAGGAAACAGGCATCAAAATCCAAGAGGCACAGAGAACCTACCTCAAAATCAATAAAAATAGGTCAACACCCTGACATCTAATAGTAAAACTTACGAGTCTCAGAGACAAAAAGAAAATACTGAAAGCAGCTCAGGACAAGAGATCAGTAACCTACAATGGTAGAAACATTAGATTGGCAACAGACCTATTCACAGAGACCTGGAAAGCCAGAAGGACTGGCATGATATATTCAGAGGACTAAATGAGAAAAATATGCAGCCAAGAGTACTATATCCAGCTAGGCTGTCATTGAAAATAGAAGGAGAGATAAAAAGCTTCCAGGACAAACAAAAACTAAAAGAATTTGCAAACACAAAACCAGCCCTACAAGAAATCTTGAAAGGGGTCCTCTAAGCAAAGAGAGAGCCTAAAAGTAACATAGACCAGAAAGGAACACAGAATACAGTGACAGGAACCTTAGAGGCAATACAATGGCACTAAATTCATGTCTTTCCATAGTTATCCTGAATGTAAATGGGCTAAATGCCCCAATCAAAAGACACAAGATATCAGATTGGATAAAAAAACAAGACCCATTGATATGCTGTCTGCAAGAGACTCATTTTAGACCCAAAGACTCCCGCAGATTGAAAGTGAGGGGATGGAAAACCATTTACGATGCTAATGGACACCAAAAGAAAGCTGGGGTGGCAATTCTTATATCAGACAAATTAGATTTTAAACCAAAGACTATAATAAGAGGTGAGGAAGGACACTGTATCATACTTAAAGGGTCTATCCAACAAGAAGATCTAACAATTGTAAATATCTATGCCCCTAACATGGGAGCAGCCAATTATATAAGCCAATTAATAACAAAAGCAAAGAAACACATCAACAACAATACAATAATAGTGGGGGACTTTAACAACCCCCTCACTGAAATGGACAGATCATCTAAGCAAAAGATCAACAAGGAAATAAAGACTTTAAATGACACACTGGACCAAATGGACTTCACAGATATATTCAGAACATTCTATCCCAAAGCAACAGAATACACATTCTTCTCTAGTGCCCATGGAACATTCTCCTGAATAGATCACATCCTAGGTCACAAATCAGGTCTCAACCGGTACCAAAAGATTGGGATCATTCCCTGCCTATTTTCAGACCACAATGCTTTGAAATTAGAACTCAATCACAAGAGGAAAGTTGGAAAGAACTCAAAACCATGGGGCTAAAGAGCATCCTACTAAACAATGAATGGGTCAACCAGGAAATTAAAGAAGAATTTAAAAAATTCATGGAAACCAATGAAAATGAAAACACACTGTTCAAAGTCTTTGGTTTGCAGCAAAGGCAGCTCTAAGAAGAAAGTGTATAACAATACAAGCCTTTCTCAAGAAACAAGAAAGGTCTCCAATACACAACCTAACCCTACACCTAAAGGAGCTGGAGAAAGAACAGCAAATAAAGCATAAACCCAGCAGGAGAAGAGAAATAAGAAAGATCAGAGCAGAAATCAATGAAATAGAAACCAAAAGAACATTAGAACAGATCAACGAAACTAGGAGCTGGTTCTTTGAAAGAATTAACCAGATTGATAAATCCCTGGCCAGACTTCTCAAAAAGAAAAGAGAAATGACCCAAATAAATAAAATCATGAATGAAAGAGGAGAGATCACAACCAACACCAAAGAAATACAAACAATTATAAGAACATATTTTGAGCAACGATATGCCAGCAAATTAGATAATCTGGAAGAAATGGATGCATTCCTAGAGATGTATCAACTACCAAAACTGAACCAGGAAGAAATAGAAAACCTGAACAGACCTATAACCACTAAGGAAATTGAAGCAGTCATCAAAAATCTCCCAACAAACAAAAGCCCAGGGCCAGATGCCTTCCCAGGGGAATTCTACCAAACATTTCAAGAAGAATTAATACCTATTCTTCTGAAACTGTTCCAAAAAATAGAAATGGAAGGAAAACTTCCAAACTCATTTTATGAGGCCACCATTACCTTGATCCCAAAACCAGACAAAGACCCCATCAAAAAGGAGAATTACAGACCAATATCCTTGATGAACATGGATGCAAAAATTCTCAATACTAGCCAATAGGATCCAACAGTACATTAAAAGGATTATTCACCACGACCAAGTGGGATTTATCCCCAGGCTGCAAGGTTGGTTCAACATCCACAAATCAATCAATGTGATACAATACATTAATAAAAGAAAGAACAAGAACCATATGATCCTCTCAATAGATGCAGAAAAAGCATTTGAAAAGGACAGCATCCTTTCTTGATCAAAAGTCTTCAGAGTATAGGGATAGAGGGTACGACCTCAATATCATAAAAGCCATCTCTGAAAAACCCACAGTGAATATCATTCTCAATGGGGAGAAACAGATCTTCCCCCCTAAGGTCAGGAACACGGCAGGGATGTCCACTATCACCACTGCTATTCAACATAGTATTAGAAGTCCTAGCAACAACAATCAGACAACAAAAAGAAATAAAAGGCATCCAAATTGGCAAAGAAGTCAAACTCTCTCTCTTTGCAGATGATATGATACTTTATGTGGAAAACCCAAAAGACTCCACCCCCAACACTGCTAGAACTCATACAGGAATTCAGTAAAGTGGCAGGATAGAAAATCAATGCACAGAAATCAGTGGCATTCCTATACACCAACAACAAGACAGAAGAAAGAAAAATTAAGGAGTTGATCCCATTTACGATTGCACCCCAAACCATAAGATACCTAGGAATAAATCTAACCAAAGAGGCAAAGAATCTGTACTCAGAAAGCTATAAAATACTCATGAAAGAAATGGAGGAAGACACAAAGAAATGGAAAAACGTTCCATGTTCATGGATTGGAAGAACAAATATTGTGAAGATGTCAATGCTACCTAGAGCAATCTACACATTTAATGCAATCCTTATCAAAATACCACCCACTTTTTTCAAAGAAATGGAACAAATAATCCTAAAATTTGTATAGAACCAGAAAAGACTCCAAATAGCCAGAGGAATGTTGAAAAAGAAAAGCAAAGCTGGCGGCATCACAATTCCGGACTTCAAACTCTATTACAAAGCTGTAATCATCAAGACAGTATGGTACTGGCACAAAAACAGACACATAGATCAATGGAACAGAATAGAGAGCCCAGAAATGGACCCTCAACTCTATGTCAGCTAATCTTCAACAAAGCAGGAAAGAATGTCCAATGGAAAAAAGACAGTCTCTTCAACAAATGGTGTTGGGAAAATTGGACAGCCACATGCAGAAGAATGAAACTGGACCATTTCCTTACACCACACACAAAAATAGACTCAAAATGGTTGAAAGATCTAAATGTGAGACAGGAGTCCATCAAAATCCTAAAGGAGAACACAGGCAGCAACCTCTTCGACCTCAGCTGCAGCAACTTCTTCCTAGAAACATCGCCAAAGGCAAGGGAAGCAAGAACAAAAATGAACTATTGGCACTTCATCAAGGTAAAAAGCTTTTGCACAGCAAAAGAAACAGTCAACAAAACCAAAAGACACTGAAAGAATGGGAGAAGATATTTGCAAATGACATATCAGATAAAGAGCTAGTATCCAAAACTTATAAAGAACTGATCAAACTCAACACCCAAAGAACAAAGAATCCAATCAAGAAATGGGCAGAAGACATGAACAGACATTTTTCCAAAGAAGACATCCAAATGACCAACAGACACATGAAAAAGTGCTCAACATCGCTCGGCATCAGGGAAATTCAAATCAAAACCTCAGTGAGATACCAGCTCACACCAGTCAGAATGGCTAAAATTAACAAGTCAGGAAACGACAAATGTTGGCGGGGATGCGGAGAAAGGGGAACCCTCCTACACTGTTGGTGGGAATGCAAGCTGGTGCAGCCACTCTGGAAGACAGTATGGAGGTTCCTCAAAAAGTTGAAAATAGAGCTGCCCTACCACCCAGCAATTGCACTACTGGGTATTTACCCCAAAGATACAAATGTAGGGATCCGAAGGCGTACGAGCATCCCGATGTTTATAGCAGCAATTTCCACAATAGCCAAACTATGGAAAGAGCCAAGATGTCCATCGACAGATAAATAGATAAAGAAGTGTTATATATATACAATGGAATATTATGCAGCTATCAAAAGGAATGAAATCTTGCCATTTGCAATGACGTGGATGGAACTAGAGGGTATTATGCTGAGCGAAATAAGTCAAACAGAGAAAGACATGTATCATATGATCTCACTGATATGAGGAATTCTTAATCTCAGGAAACAAAGAGGGTTGCTGAAGTGGTGGGGGGTAGGAGGGATGGGGTGGCTGGGTGATAGATATTGGGGAGGGTATGTGCTATGGTGAGCGCTCTGAATTGTGTAAGACTGTTGAATCACAGACCTGTACCTCTGAAACAAATAATACATTATATGTTAAAAAAAAAAAAGAAGAAGAAGAAGAAGAAGATAGCAGGAAGGGAAAAATGAAGGGGGGGAAATTAGAGGGGGAGACAAACCATGAGAGACTTTGGACTCTGAGAAACAAACTGAGGGTTCTGGGGGGGGGGGCATGTGTTAGCCTGGTGATGATGATGGGTATTAAAGAGGGCACGTACTGAATGGAGCACTGGGTGTTATACGCAAACAATGAATCATGGAACACTACATCAAAAACTAATGATGTAATGTATGGTGATTAACATAACAAAATAAAAAAATACAATAAAAAAGTAAAATAGTTTCACTGTAATTATAGCCCGTGGTGTACATCGTAGCAAAGAGTTTTTACATTAAGTAAAGTTACCCTAATTTTTTAGTTTATATAATACTGCCACAAAACATAAGCCATACTTCTTTAAAATGGAAATGTGTATGTACATTTCAGTTAAAGCCACATACTTTATAATAGTCATTCATTCAAATGCTGTACCAGGTAGGATACAGTCTTTAGCCTCCAGGAATTTAGAGGTAAACTTAAAAAGGCATTATTATCATATTCTAAATGCTACATCAGAGGAAGCAGCATCCATCCAAGTACTCAAAACATAACCCCCAAATGTTCTCCACCCTTCTATTGAATGTCTCCATCTTTTATATCCATATGAAAAGCAGATCTGCTGTAAAATTAATGAAACATACACTCCAGGGGCCTTGTCACTTTTTGGTCTCTAGTAAGACCTTGGAACGGGCTATAGACCTACAGAGGGAAAAGCATTACAGATTTGTGTTAACCTCAAATAAAAATTAATTAATAAATTTTAATTGATTAGTAAAAGTAAAATTACATTATTTTTCTAAAATTTTGTGATGTTTGTAGTATCTATCACTTTACAAAATAGTTTAATTTCTCATTCTAAATATTTACTTATTCACTTACTTTTGTATTTCTAATTTGCTTTTTTTCACAGTTTTATAAATTATATATGCTTCAGAGCTAATAAAATCTGATTCCATTTCTTTCTCTTTTTTAATATTTTCTCTCTTTTTTTTTTAAGATTTTATTTATTGTAGAGAGAGAGAGAGCAGAAGGGGCAGAGGGAGAGCGAGAGAAAATCAAAACAATATAATGTTTTTGTGCTCTTATAATGTGCTCAAGCTAAGTGCTTAAATCTTAAATGCTCTCAATTTTTAGGACACTGTGGAAAAATGATTATCTACCTTTTAAAAATGAGGAAATTGATAATTTTGAGTATATACACAGGGACAGGCACCCAAAGTCTGAATCCAGACTCTGATCTTAGACTCTAGACATACCCTATTAACTGTTCACCACTATGACATTATGTTTGTAGTTCCTCACAATAATTTTTCCTAACACACCGGGGAGTTTCATAACCCTAGTTTTTACTCCACAGCTCCCTCTGCATTCTAGCCTTCATTTAAGACTCAGCTCAGTCATGATCACCTCTCTGAATCTTGTTTCAAATCCTCTTACCCATTTGGTATTTTCCACGCCCTCCACTGTATGCAATATCCCCTTCTACTGCATCCACCATATCATCTCTGAACATTTATTTATCTGCAGGTCTCCCTTTATAAGATCTCAAACCCTCTGAGGAGAGGTCATGTTCTTAGCATTGTATTTCCTGAGAACCTTCTGCTATAACTGAGACACAGAAGGTACTTAGTAAATGTTGGTTCAATAAATAAATTGAAATGTAAAGTATAGTAGATGGGAGTGATAAACTCTGCTTAGGAGGGCAAGGTCACAAAACGGTAAAACAATGCAGTTTATTTGAGAATCACAAGTATTTCAGCGTGGCTGGAATGTAGTATAAAATGGGCATGAGCAACAGGAAAGAGGTGGAAAGACAGGGAAGAGGCAGAGCACAGGAAGCTGTAGTAAACCATAGAGATGGGACTCTATCCAGAGGCTCTGGGAATATAATGGCAGAATTTAATCATAAAATGGATATTAAATTTGTATCCTAAAGGATTTTTTTTAATAACTGATTTCAAGACCATATGTAATTATTCTTTCTCTTCGAATTCAGTGTGATAGGATTAAAAATCAGACAAATTACATCTTTAGTCATTGGTTCTATCACAAAATAGCTCAGTTTCAGTACCTCCATTCTGTTAACTTCATGCAACTTTTTGACATTCTATAGACCTTGGTTTCCTCAGTTCGGCTCATCAAGGGGAAAGAGGACATGTATTTTTTTTTTTTTACCCACATTAGCAAGTTTTGTCAAAGGAAATTCTTTATTTTTAAGAAATTCCCCAAACTTAAATGTTTTAGTGATGGAGTAGGCTCATAAATTAATCAATCACCAGGAATCCAACAAATGTTGCATCACATACTATGGCTTTAGGAGTACAGAGCAACTTGGGTTATTCTTATTTGTGAGGATCTTGAAGATTTAATAATAATAATAATAATAATAATAATAATGGCAGCAGGGCCCTTCTGGATCAGAAGGTATCATTTAAGAAACCAGTTGAGTGGGGCGCCCGGGTGGTTCAGTCAGTTAAGCAACTGATTCTTGATTTCAGCTCAGGTCATGATCTCAGGGTCCTGAGATCAAGCCCCGCATTGGGCTCTGCGCTGGGCATGGAGCCTGCTTAAGGATTCTCTCTCCCTCTTCCTCTGCCTCTCCCCCCCCCCCCGCAGTGTGCACGTGCTCTTTCTCTCTCTCTCTTTAAAAAAAAAGAAAAAGAAAAAAACCAATTGACTTCTCCCATCAGCAGAATTAGAAATCTGAGGTAGACAGTTAATATTTTTATGGGAAGAAATTGGATTATTATTCAGTCTATACTAGGATCTAGATGAAAATTCTCCCTTTTTTCTTTTCTTTTCTTTCTTTTTTCTTTTTTCTCTCTCTGTCTCATATGCACACACATAAATATATAATCATTAAAAATATAATTAGGTATTCTTATGCCCATTTTTGCATATTAAGAAACAGATGCTTAAATAGGTTATTTCCAAGATCACAAAATTGGTAAGCAGTGGAATCAACACTCTACGTTGGTTGTGCCAACCTCTAAAGCCTATGGTATTCTCCACATTTTCTCCCTCATTCAAGGGAAACCAATTAATATTTGTTATGTGTGTTTGGTTCTATGAAACAGCACAATATCTTGCCCTTGGGAGCCTCCAAGTCAAATATGTAATTTATCATCCCTCCCTTAAAAGCCATGGCGCTTCTTTTTATCAGCAAGGAAATAGGAAGCAACACAGTCTCAAAATTGATTCTAATAAACAATTTTCATAAATGATACTCACATGTGTGGCACAAACAGGACTTTTGAATGTAGAAAATTGGGGAGGGATTACAAGGGCTATAATTAGCTGTTAAAACTTAACTATCATTGCAGTTTTCAACATATTTAATAGCTTAATTAGAAAAACCTACATTCATTAATGCCTATAATGTGTTAAGTACTGCGTTAGGCACTGGGGAGTCCATGACAAGCCATAACCATTGACCTTGTCTTCAAAGAAAATGAATAATTTAATAAAGAATTACAGTAAAGCTTGTTAAGTACTATGAAAATGTATTTCAGGGGCTTTTAACCTAATCTGGAGTGGTTAAAGAAAGTTTCTAGGTGGAAGAGAAGTTAAGTTCAGACAAAAAGAATAAGAATTCATGAGATGAAAAGGGATGGGTGATGCCAAAACTTAAGCCATTGGCAGATGGCCCCATGTCATTAAGGGATGCAACTTTTAGGAATGAAACAGTAAAGCAAAGAAAAGGTTATAATTAGTTATATCAGAGGTCCTGTCTCTCACAGTTTACTATTCAATGTCAAGAAATAAAAAGCACCAGAAGCATTGTAACAGGCATGATATTTCATGTTATAACAGTCCATATAACAGGGGTATAAAAAAATGGAATTTTTCTTGACTAATTTTTGAAGCTCTGTCAGATGACTTATTGTTTGAGCTTTCAGGTAAATTCAGTCCAACTGCATAATTTTTCAGGCCACTTTAGAAGAGCTTAGCCACTTCAGGAGCACTTCAGTGATGCTCAAAGGTTCATTTCTCTACCATTGTTTTCTCCTAAAAGGTCTTTCTTCCCTCCCATTTTACTTGTAAAGTCATGTAAAATAGTCCCTGGGCACCGGTTCCCAGTAGTGGTTCAGCACAGAGCATGTGAGGTGGTAGAAAGGGAAGGAAGGGTCTCATCCTTTTAGGGTCTTAGCTGAACAGCATCATGGTAAGAATTGCCTGGCCTGTCTTATTATACTCCAGAGCTCTTCTAGGCTGGCCCATGTGCTCAGGTCTGTATCTTGGACAGAGCCAGGTGCTGGTCTTGGCACATATCCAGCCCCTAGGAGTTTCACGTGGGCAGGACATGTGCACCCATCTGAGGGGAATACCCTTTTCCTTGGAGTAGTTTCTTGGCTTGCTCTCCCAGCTAGTCCCACAGTTCACTCTGGATCTGTGGGGGAACTTAGATCCACCTTCAGACCTGTGGGAAACTAAGGAGCTTATCTGAGTACCTCTCATGCCTAGATGTCACTGTCTTTCTCCAGGGCATATTTGTGGGCTTCCTTTCTTGTGCTGTACTTAGAAAACCTGTCTCTTCTTCAGTTAGACTTGTCCTGGTCTTGCAAGGAAATTTTTTGTTCCTTCCTCTTGACTTGCATTGGAAGAGGGGACACAAATATCACATTCTCTACTCTGCCTTTCTCCAACTTTTCTCTCAGTGTCCACTTTATGCCTACCTCAGGTTCCTCAACCCTGGCACTATTGACATTTGAGGCCTGATAATTCTTTGCTGTGGGAGGATGTCCTGTGCCCTGTAGGATGGTTAGCAGCACACCTGGCCTCTACTCACTAGATACCGCTATCACCTCTCCAACTATAATAATAAAAAATGTCTTCAGACATTGCTAAATGTCGCATGCAGGCAAATTGCCACCCACCACTTTCTTCACAAAGTAGCGATTTTGTCTATTCTAGGACAAAGGAGATAAACTGATTGTATCAAAATAAGTTCATTTAAAAATATTTTCAGTCTCATGCCTAGAATCTAGGTTTTATTTTTCTTCTCTAATCTCAGGGAGACTGTGGAGTTAATTGACATCTTTTAGTTGCTGAACGCTGATAAAAATCTCTCTTTTGTCCACCAGAGGTAATTGTTTTTTGCTTTTTGTTTGTTTTTAAAGATTTTATTTATTTATTTGAGAGAGAGAGAGAGCAAGAGAGAAAGAGAGCACAAGTGGGGGTTGCAGAGGGAGAGGGAAAGGTGAGCAGGGACCCTCCCAACATGGAGCTGGATCCCAGGACCCTGGAATCATGACCTGAGCAGAAGGCAGACACTTAACCGACTGAGCCACCCAGGTGCCCCATCCCAGGGGTAATTGTAATCCCAAATCTTCCAGATTGAGTCAGAGTCAGCAGAACAAACAGTTGGCAATGGTTAGTGCTTCCATGCCACAAGTTAATATTTTATATATCATCTGCCCCAATAGTTTTACCAAACATCTAAAAAAGGATTCATAGTAAAAAGTTAAGTAATTAAAACATTTCTAAGATTTTAATCAATGAATTTATTTATTTACTTATTTTTTTTAATTTTGTATGTATGCATGGAACCCACTTTATTTTATTTTTTTTTTAAGATTTTATTTATTTATTTGACAGAGAGCGAGATAGTGAGAGCAGAAACACAAGCAGGGGGAGTGGGAGAAGGAGAAGCAGGCTTTCCGCCGAGCAAGGAGCCTGATGCGGAACTCGATCCCAGGACCCTGGGATCATGACCTGAGCCGAAGGCAGACGCTTAACGACTGAGCCACCCAGGCACCCTGGAACCCACCTAAAAAAAAAAAAATAGCCCAATAACAGCTATGGCTCTCCCTGGATAAATCTCTTTATTAGCTAGTCCTATGTTTCCATTCTTTTTCCTTGGACTCAGTTATTGTCAGATTGTTTATACTTAGAATCTCAAGCTGTCATTATTACTCCATGCTACTTATCTATCACATCTTTTTTTTTTTTAAGATTTTATTTATTTATTTGAGAGAGAGAGAATGAGAAAGAGAGCACATGAGAGGGGGGAGGGTCAAAGGGAGAAGCAGACTCCCTGCCGAGCAGGGAGCCTGATGCGGACTTGATCCAGGGACTCCAGGATCATGACCTGAGCCGGAGGCAGTGGCTTAACCAACTGAGCCACCCAGGTGCCCCTATCTATCACATCTTCTCTACTTTCCGTCTTCTGCTCTTTCTACTGCGACAGAGGCAGAATGATTCTGAGAACCTGCCCATATAACTCTTGGTCAGACCAAGCTGTACTTGTTTTAATGTGATGCACAAGCCAGTAGATAGACTTCTAGGAACCATATGTATCATTTTGGTCTGTCTTAAAGCAGTTGTTTTCCATCCTGTAGCTGTGTGCTTAGTAGTTTTACAATTAATTTATGATATATTTTGGAGTAAAGGAGTAAAGCAATTTGCAAGAGGAATACAACTTTAAGTTTAATGCAAACTAATGTATAATCAATCAGCAGTATTAAAAGAGAGAGAGTACTGCAACCATTGTGGATATACTAGGCTAGTTCATTTTCATGTTCTGACTATAAATGTCTGGGTTCACACATTATTATAAACAGGAATGTTTATAATAATGGCATAAACAAAACATTAATAGGAACAACAAAATTAGGAGCAATAATGTATTTTCAAATAAGGGTATTTATCCTGCCATGTTCTAAAAACCCAAACACATAACTAACCTGATAGCATAATTCTTGAAGTATGCATTATACCAAAGACTAATTATTTTTCTATAAAAATATGGTTACAGGATTAAGTTTTGAAAGGTCACTTCTATTGTAAAATGAAGCTAATTAAAATTATACATAAAATTGGTGGAGGTTAAAAATTTGTTTCTGAGTCCTTATTCATGTTGGAAATTCCAATATCTAGTACAATTTCAGGTGCATAATACATGCTTAATAAATACACATTAAATGAGAAGGAATTAAAAATTTACAGAATGATATGAGTGCTAAATAAAGTAATGCGGAAGACACATGTTATAGTTTTTTTTTTTAAGATTTTATTTATTTATTTGAGAGAGAGAATGAGAGAGAGAGAGAGAGCATGAGAAGGGGGAGGGTCAGAGGGAGAAGCAGACTCCCTGCTGGGCAGGGAGTCCGATGCGGGACTCGATCCCAGGACTCCAGGATTATGACCTGAGCCGAAGGCGGTGGCTTAACCAACTGAGCCACCCAGGCGCCCATGCATGTTATAGTTTTGAAGTATGCCTGCATAAATAAAGTGTTCAATAAATGCTTGTGATCTGAGCTGAAAATGTTCTTACGGAAAAAATGAAGAGAGAATCCACAGAGTGTTGACAAACAGCTTACCACATACAGTAGGCTCCCAATGAATTGGGTTCCCTGATATTTACATCACAGTGTAAGCCCCTCCCTTGAGTGGCTCTTTTCTAATGAAGGGAATATGGCATGAAGGGGTTTCATTTCTGAAATTAGGTCACAAAGAGCTGTGGCTTTCATCTCATTTGCACTCCCTCTGGCTCTTCTTGCTTGCTTGCTCAGATGAAGTCAGTTGCCTTGTTTTGAGGTACTTCATGGAGAGACCCACATGGCAATGAACTGAGTGTGGCCTCTGGTAAGAGCCAAGTCTAAAGCATGATGCTCGCTCAAAAGCCAAGATGAATCCTGAAGGGCTTAACACCTGGAGCCTGCCAGCTAACTGCACAGTTGAGCTAAGTGCAGTTATCTCTCTAAATGAGATCTGATTCTTCACAGTGGAGAATCAAGGAAGGCTCTCTAAAACATGGTGCACTTGGACGGACTGAGCTTGGAAGGATGGAAGACTAGGGATGAATGCAGCAAGGGAGCAGGGGAACTGCATGTTCAAAGGGACAGAAACTTGAGGCAGCACTCTGTGTGGCTCAAAAGGGCTGGAGGGAAAAATGCTCCAGGAAAAAAAAAGTAGATCTGAGAATGGAGGTGGGCAGAGCCACATAATGAAAGCCTATGCGCCTCAGATGGCTAAAACGTCATCTTAAAAGCTATAATAATATTGAGGAATTGAGGATTTAGATCAGAGAATTATAAGAAGATTGATATTTTTATAAAGCTTTTGTTCTGAATCAACATAAAGAAAATAGCCAGTTCATTGTAGGTTTCTGAACTCATGAACCAGTATATAAAAACATAACCTGTTTGATGAATAGTAATTATTGCATGGCCTTGATTTGCACTGGGACTGATATTTGAATATATTGACTTCTGAAGGTGGATGGCAGTCTCTTGGAAGTCCAGCTTAAGTTTCTAGGATGGATAGGATATATGGAGATTAAAGTATTTTCTGGCCAGTTCCTCTGATTTGCCTAACATCTAAGATTCTAATAGAATAAAACTTGAACCATGTACACCACTGTGCTCTAGACCCATATTTATCTGATTCACTGTGAGGGACTTGGGAGTGGACAACAATGATAAGACTTTAAGGATGAACAAGAGGAACATAGAAGAAAAATCACCATCAATAAGAAGGCACACGGCTTAGTGGGCTGCATGTACTCAGAAAGAGCCTGGATATATGGAGGGGGCAGGAAAGCTACATCAGAAGTTACCTACTCTCTGAAAATACCTTTGTTCCCTGGGGAGAAGGAAGCTTTGTTAAACAGAAAGAATTGTTTCACAAAGTTCCAGAGACCCTGTGGATATGCTCCATTTGTGACAGACTTTGAAATGACACCCAATGATACCAGCCTATGGGAATCCATGCCCTTGTATAATCTCAAACTGAGCACTCACAAAGGATCTAGTTACTTGTTTCTATTGAATGTAATATGGCAAAAGAGAAGGATGTCAATGCTGAGATTAAGCTATAAAGACTAACTTCTCTATGTTTTGTACTTTCTCATTCTGGCTGTTTTCATATTCCTATTCTGATGATGCTAGTTATGTTTCGAACTATCCTGTGAAGAGACCCAAATAACAAGGAACTAACAACTTCTTCCAGCCAACAGCCAGCAAAGAACTGAAATCTGCCAACAACCATGCTAGTAAGTTTAGGAGTGGATCCTTCTTTCTCCCAGCCGAGTTTTTGGATGATACTGGAGACCCACCTAGCACCTTAATGGCAGCCTGATGGGAGACCCCAAATCAGAGAACCTCGTTAAACTGTGCCCAGTTTCCTGACCCACAGAAACTAAGGTAATGCATATATGTTACTTTAAGCTAAGTTTTAGGAGAATTTGTTACTCGAGCAATAACCATCACAAAAACATTGGATCCTTTGCCAATAGCTAAAGAGAGCCATAAGGAATTTGAAACGGAAACGGTCTTAAGGGGGTGACAATAGGAGTGAAAAGAAGCTCTAAGGATATCAGAGATCATGAGCAGCAAGCTTAGCTGGTAGAGTCGGGTATTTAAGGGTGAGCATATGGAGGCAGCCTGGGACACCTGAGCTGAAGACCAACAGGATACAGGCAGTGGTTCTGCTTTTCTCCATTCTCTTCCCTGCAACACTCTCCCTTTCTGCCCTACCAAACACATACCATAAGAAGGGACAAGTTTGAGATCTCGCCTTTGAGAAGATGTGAAGATCTGTTACCAAAAAAATCTCACCTCTAAATATTTCCCAGGGTTGTCTGTTTCTTTGTATCTGTATCACTACCATGCTGGTCCAACCACTTCACTCTCTCCTGCCTGAACAATTACAAAAGTTCTACCTAGACTCACCCTTTATCCCGGCTCTAATCCATTTCACGTAAATTGCTGTTAACAGGGACATTTTAAATGTACAAACCGGACTGGGTATTCCCTAGTTTAAACACTTTAATATATTTCTATTGCTTTTATTTAAAAAAAAAAAAAAAGCCTTTATTTGGCCCAAAAGAAGCCCCACACATTTGACCCTTGCTTGTCTTATTAGCTTCGTATTATATACACCCTTGTTATCTGCTGCTTATCTCTCAGAGATTTTTTAAATGTCACAGTCTCACTGATCTCTAGACTAGATCAGTGCCTATGTTAGCCTGTTTTCTGTCATTTTTAAGTAACAGTTACTTTATTACACTTTTTATAACATCTTTGTAATTGAATATTGTTTATTTAATTAGGTATTTATTTCATTAATTAGATGCTTATATCAATCATATTTTTTTCTTTCATTAGAATTCAAGCTTAATGAAGGCAGAAATTATATGTACTTAGCATGATACAGGTACATACATATTAGGTACCAAATAAATATTTGGTGAAAGAGTAGGTGGATAGAACTGGGATATATAAAATATCTCCTCCCATATCCCATATTTCATTAAATGACATCCAGAATTGCCTAAACTGGAAACCCCTAGAGTCCTAACTCTACGTAAGAAGTCTCAGGCTCCTTCAACTACCACTGCTCCCAGCCTGGCCAGTCACTCATAAGTTCTGAAAAAACATAGTATGCATGGGAATTTGTAGGAATTTGTGACCAATTGTGTGAGGCTAGAAGCCAAATCAGGCTCTGCTGGTTTTACTTCACAAATACTTCTGAATCCACCTCCTCTCCATCACTACTACCACTAATATCTTAACAGAAAACAGTACTGTACCAATTAGACTCCCATAATCATTTTTAATTTTACAAATAAAATAAAATCATGACCTTCTAATTAGCATCCTGTATTTCTTATGTAAACATATGTTATATATTAATTATATATAAATTATAATTTGATATATTAATTATGTTTGTAACTATATGTATAATTTATATATAATAATATATGATTATATATAAATATTTATATGTATGTATATGTATGTATATGTGTATGTATAAATAAATATATGTATAATTTATATATAATATATGATTATATATAAATATTTTATTATATATATGATTATTATATATATAATCATATATATGATTATATATAAATTATACACATATAATTATATAAAAATTATACATATAATTACTCCATTATTAATGCATTTAGTTAATATATTATTATACTCTACAAGTTAAATAACTTGTAAAAACTTTACAAGTTAAATTTATAAGTTTAATGCCTTTAATGTTTGTAATAACACTTTGGAGAAAACTATCTTAGTTTTAATCCTGTTTTTACAGATAGGGACATTGAGACAGGTGCATAACTTTCTAAGGGACACCTAGCTTGTAAGTGGAAGTTGCTGGCAGAATTCAAATCTGTTAGTAGGCTGGAAACTAGTGGAAATGGTGGAGTGAGTGAGATTGGAATGTAAAAGTGTGTTTGCAAATTCCATACTCTTAAAGCACTACTGTTGCTGCCACTGAAAGTCATCTTTCACATATTGGGCGTAATTATCTTTCTAAAACATAGATGTGACTCTGCCCTACTCCCATCTTCATCCCCACCCTCACCGGGGACAGGGGATACAAACTAAGTCCTTTAGTATGACATACAGGACATTCAAGAGCCTGATGTCTTCCAGATTCCCTGGCCTTGTCTCTTGCCACTCCTGGTTTTCACCTTGCGGCCTCGCCTTACACAGCTATTCCCTTACGTGCTGTGTTTCTTCACATGTGCTTCTGCATATTTGCTTAAGCCATTCTCTTTCCCAGGAAAAGCTTCCCTCATTTCTGAGCTTGGATGCTCAGGTAAATGTCAGTCATCCTTCAAAATTTAGTTTAGGTACTATCTAATCTAGACAACTTCTGTTATTTTACTTTGTCTATTATTTTAAAGAAAAAAAATTTTTAGTTCATGTGTTTGTCTCCTCAATGGATTGTAAGCATTTCAAGAGCAAGAACTGTATCTCATATTTTGACATCCAATGGCAATCTTAGTGATTGGCACAAGGTACGCATTCAAAAAGTAATTATCAAAGAGCACTAAGAAGGGATGGGTAGGAAGCCGAGAACAAACAAATCTGTATTGATTTAGACCTAACACTATAATAGACATTTCAAACTTGTCGTTTCATCCAGTACTTGTGAAAAGTAGAATCTATATGGTGTTAACAGTTCTATTTTATAGATAAGGAAACAAATGTTCATTGAAATTAAATAACTTTTCCAAGTTTTCATTATTAGTGGAATTCAAATGTAGTTTTGACTCCATAGTTAGAGCACTAAATATTATGTATGATCTAGCTTTCCTGGAAAAAGAATCTTTTTAACAATGACTACCATTTATGCTGTAATTACCATGTCCAACATATTATGCCAAGCACATTTCTTTCATTCTTTTCATTCAAACAAGTATTTATTAAGCTCATGCTATAACCAGGAATATTCTAGTGACTGGGAATATTAACAATAAATGAAACAGGTAAAAGTCCCTGTCCTCTACAGAATTTACATTTAAGAGGAAAAGGAGAAGACAATAAATTGATAAATTCATAATACATCAATTTGTTGACAAGAGCTATGGAGAAAGATGATGTCTGAATGGATATAGGGTGTGCAGGGGGAAAGTGGAAAGGTTGCATTTGTAAATAGGGTGGTAGCGAAGGCCTTACTCAGTGACATTTGAGTTGGGACTGGAAAGAAACATGTGCTGCCTGGCATGTGGACCACCAGGAAGCTAATGTAGCAGGAATGGGAGAAGGGTAGGGAATGTTAGTGGGAGATGAAGTCACAGAGGTAGGGGCGAGAGTTGGAGGTGCATACAGGGTAAGGCGTTGGATGGCACTCTTAGACTTTGACTCATATGGGTTGGAAAATTACTGAGCAGAAAAATGACACAATCTGATATGGTTTGAAAACAACTCTCTGGCTACTGTCCTGAGAAAATAACTTCAAGGCAGCAAGGTCCAAAGACAGTCCAGTTAAGAAGGTATTTCAATAATCTATGTCAGAGATTGAAGTAGCTGAAATTAGGTGGCAGTGGAGGTAGGGAAAGTGCAGAAATTCTGAATATTAGAAAACAGAATTGGTATGGATTAGATGTATTTTGTGAAAGAAAAAGGAGTCAAATGTAAAATATCACTGTGGTTCTTGATTCAATATGTAAAATGGACATGTAAAAGGATGTCCAATAAGATTCAATAATGTGAAAACATTTAATACACTTTTATCATTATTTCTTTATAGTAATACAATTTTGATATCTCCATATCATTTGAAAAGAAGTCTATATTAGGGATAAGTTATGTAAGTGGTCAAAATTACTATTTCAGAAAAATGATTATCACATTCTTCCTTCTATCTTTAATTTATTTTATTACTTGTATTGGTATTTGTTATACTTAGTGAGAGTGTAGCATGTCTCAAGGAAATTTACAATCAGGAAAACTTTTTTTCACTTTTTAATCCAGTGCCAATGAGACCTCAAATGACTAGCAGTAGGAATCAATCATAATACCTCAGATGTGATTCTTGGGAGAATGAAGCTACTTTCATGGCCTGTGAAAGACAGGACTTGTCATGTTTATTGCCTGAGAAGACCTTGAGCTCTTTTTATCCAATATGCATGTATAAAATTAGAGTTTTAACTAAGGCTATTGAACAGTGATATAAAAATAATCATCAAGGACACTACCATTTTTTTGCGCTGTAAGTGTCTTTGTGTGACTGTAAAAGTGATATAATAAAGCAATCCGATGGATGCAATGTGAAACCAGAGAAGAAAAAAGGATAGAAGGCACAGTGAATGTAGAATTAAGAAGGTGTCATTAAGATCACAGAAGTAAAGGAAATACTTTTTTTTTTTTTCCTTTTAGGTGGTTTGAATACCTGAAAAAGAACTCAATTAGACCAACAATCAATGGCAATACTTCTTTGGTTATGCTTATTAGGTGATTCTAGTTTAGATTCCAACTGAGCTGGAGGCACCACAAGGGAAGAAATGTCAGCACAATATAATGCTATTGATTTGACATTTACTCATGAAATTATCTTCCAACAATCTTTGCTGAGACATCCTATCACTACCTTTATTTTTTTTCCACAATGCACAGAAAAGTAAGTTCAGTTCATCTCTAACATTAGAAATGCTATAGGAATTTGGTATGAACTTTCACTGCTGTTTCAAGACTCTTATAAGCATTAGTTGGGTAAGGCAACAGGAGAGATGATGACTGTAAGTGGGATTGATTACTTCTCGGGAGAGGAAAGAGGGAAGATGAGGTAGATAGTAACAAATCAGATTCTCTCAACTTGGTAGTCAACAGCTGGAAGTATGTCAAGTGCATAGGAAAGTTCAATGACAGTTGTCAGTACTGGATAGTCCTTTGTTAAATGATGTGAAAGATTTGGTGTTTAAAGTAACAAGTATAAGATGGGAAAAATAATAAGACTTAAAAAAAGGAAAATATATTAATAGTCAAATGAAACTTCCCTTATCAAATAGTCACTCTGGAAGAATGTACAGTAATAGAATATATATATCATTGATAAAAATTTGGGGAACTGCTATTTTGGAATTGTCCTGAGGATGTTTTTAAACTACCCAAGAAAATGAAGAGAATGAATAGAAAATTCAAACTAAAAGATTGCCAAAGGAAATGAAGCAGAATAGTAAAAGCTGCTAAAGCAAATAGCCTCAAGCAAGGGCTTGGGATAAAGCATGAATTACCACCAACACTCTATTCTGCTTTTCTTCCTTCCCCTACAGTCCAGTACTCCCTAGACTAGTAGACACAAGGAATAATAGATTCTTGCTAAAATGGGATAATTACTAATGTCATAGTTACAAAAGTATGGAGAACGTATTCTAATCGAAAAGCCAACTAAGTGATTTGAGATTGTTCAGGTTGGCCAAATGTTAATAAAAACTCCTATCTGCTCAGCTCTAGCCTAATGACACTCGATGAATTACACCCACAGAATGACCAACAACTTGACTATTTCTCTTTTAAATGAAGCCATACAAAATAAATGATTTTAAAACCAGATTATCGGCCTCTGGAAAAAACTACTATAGATCGACAAATAATAGTTTATTATAAGTGTGAGTTACTTTCTGATAATATCCAATCATCAATACAACTAGCATCTTGAGATAGGATTTTCCAAATCCTTCTTGGTTTCCATGTTGTAAGTGCACAGACTTTCCACTTCAACTTAATAAACTTTGAAGATAATAAAAGATGAGGAAGATGAGCCCAGTTAACACACACACACACACACACACACACACTAAAGGAATATATATTAAAAAGTTTATTCCTAAGGCGAGAAGAATTGAAACAGTTTCTATACCTTGAATCACAAGCAGTTCAGAGTGGAAGAGGTGATAGCCTGAGGGTTATGGCACATTGTAACATTCTGAGTAGGTGTTGATGTATTTTTAACTGTGGGGGGAAAAGCAGGCTGATTTACTTCATTTGGAACCAGAAATTAGCCCTGGCAGGTGTTTTACTGCATTAAGCATATGGGCCTCTAAATGTCGATGACACCCCTACTGCTTTCATTTTTTAAGTCAGCCTATTAATAACACTTGACAGCTGGGTCAAAAGCATATGCTATTTAGCCTTATTGTGACATTTTGGCTCGTCAGGACACCACCAGTGATTATTCAACCTTGAGACTTGAGATCTTGTGTCTTTTGAAATTATGACTGCTCAACAGAGTAAAACAACCTATAAATTCCAGCCAGAACACTTTATAAGGTTGTCTATATACCATAACTGAATTTACCGGCCAAGTAGTCAAATCCTTTTATGTGTGAAGCAAAATCAGTCTTTAGAGTAGATGGAGTGGATAGATCTATAATGTTATGATTTAAGGGGTCTTGACATGGAATACTTCTCAATGCAAACACCCCCAAAGGTGGTACACACCATTTATTCTCATGTGCTGATACATAATTAGAAAATCTTTATGATTAGGTTGAGTATACAGAGGAGAAGTTTAAAGAGTTTAAGGGGGAGGTCGTTTTAGAAAAGGAGCACAAAAGGAGAAGGGAATCTACAATAAAAAGATGACTGGTAGTCCTAACTGTAAAATCTAATTTTGTCTGGGACTCCCTGGGTGAACTGTTTTATGCACTGCGCATTCACTCTTCATTGTCCATTTACTCCTCACCGTCAAAGGAGACTAAATACCAGGTATTAAATGCATAACACACAATGGTTGGGAATCGGGTCTGGCACAAGAATCGAACACCTGGGTTAGTGGAACAAAGAAAAAATAGCCAAAGTCAACATCCATCCCTCAAAACAGACTCTGGAGCAGGGAAGCTCAGAAAAAGATAAAGAGGAGCATGTCATGTGTGAGCATGAATACATTCCTCTATTTATGGACCAATAACCCAGGGTTCTATTTGTTGGATTCCACAAACACAAAGGAACAACAAATCCTACTCAAAGAAAACAAAATAAAAGCACTCCTAGATACTATTTATTTGTTTGTTTCTTTTGTTGGTATTCTCTCTCAATCTTTTCTAAATGAATCTAGATTCTTTGATAGTGAACCCCGAGCGGGCAGAAGTAGAGTCAGAAGAGATGTGGTGCAGAAGCCAACACTTATTTTGAGCATGTCATTAAAAGCTGCCGGCATGATTCTGTCAATCTCAAACACTCCCTACCCGGTAGGGTACAGGATAAGCATCAGAGTGCTTCCCATTATAGGAATAAGAGCAATAAAATATGAATTTTATGACCAATATTTTGATGCTCAGGCCAGAGTCCCTGCCGGGATATCTCCCAAAGGGGCTTTCTGAAATGAGTTTTGAGGACTGCAAAATCTTGGAACACCCTGACCATCAAGTATCAGGAATAAAGTCAGCATTAAAGTTATTAAAGTGTGGGGAGAAAAAAACAGCTTCCCCCCTTCTTGAAAGATGAACCAGAACAAAAGAGCAGTAGAGACACCTCCTTTCACAGGAAGTGCGTCTGTTTCATTTGCTCCCCTTATTCCAGGGATATTGACCATTTCCAACTAAGTCCTCCTCACTGAAACCTGAAGTTGTTTTTGTGTGTGTGTGTGTTTTCTGTATATCTTCAGTGAACTGGAAATAAATGTTAAGTGATGGTATTCAACCCTAAACCCATAGTAACAATTTGTATTTTATCACCAGGCTCAGTGGAAAAAGTTTAGCTAAATTTCTGTCCATTTGTGTGGGTTGGGTAAGTGCTAAAATACGTCACTTGCTTTAAGTTAGTGACTGTAACTTATACATACAAAACTGGTATAACTTTTAATTAAGACATTGGACCCATAAGTAAAAGAAATCCAGAAGTCATAAAAAATGCACTGTTCTGCGGCAAATGTTTTAACATTGGTCTTCAGAGGTATGCATTATAATTTGTTTGTTTTTTGCTTTTGTTTTGTAGAATGCTTAGTAATGTGTCAGTAAAGCAGCTTTTCTGTCTCCAATAGCATCTGCTTTCCATGCAGTGAAACTGGCTTACAATGAATCTGAAGGAGAAATGTGCTCTCATATACTATATTTGGAGTAATCCTTGGAAAATGCAGTATTTGAAATACTATATAACCATAACAGCACCAATTTTTCCTTTCCCTTTGGTGACTGAAAAGAGAAAGTACGCTCCCCTCCCTCATCCCTGAACCAAAGACAATACATTGTAATTTTTTCTTATTTCACTACGATTTGTATATTACCTGACACCATTTATTTATCCAAGTGAAAAACCATGCACTTAAATATTTTAACCAAAGATGGTATTTGAAGTGATTTTAATCGCCTAAATTCTTTTCTCTAAGCTTTAAAAGCCATCAGTGTTTTCTTATTCCTCATTGCCAAATGACGGAGGTTATGTAACACTGATCATTTCCTTTTATACTTAAAAATGAAATGCCAGTGTGAAAACATAAGTGTTTAATGTAACTACTGCTTCAGTACAGAAAATGCATGGTTAGGAAAGGTGAGATCAGCAAGAGAAACGCTTGCCAGCTTGCTGACAGCATGCCTCAACGTCCTCATGTACTTCTGCCTGGTAAGCACGTCATCGCTGGGTGGCAGGATGTCCTATGTGGTAGAAGTCTGTAAGAGCTGCCACATGGGTTAGTCGTAGCCATTGTCACTTTAGGTTGGGTGTATCACCTCTGGAGATTTTAGACGCCTCCCATAAGCCTTCCTTTCTCCCTATTCTGTTATGAACACCAGCCACCATTTCTGTAATGAATCTGGTTACTTACCTGGAGAATATAGTGTATTCCATTTCTTTGGTGTGTTGAGACCCTAAACGTATTTAAAAATGTCTTACCTTTCCAAGACAAATTGAGGCCATCTCAAGACCTATCTTCTCCAAAGGAAGTTCATGAAAACTGGCTATTGTTATGGAGCTGCAGTGGTCACAGCTGGCCATTGGAAGGGGAGAAATCTGAAGCCACCGCCAGCCACCGCTCCTCTGTTCCCTCTTCACCTCGCAAACTCCTGCCTCAGTTACTGTGTCGGATGAAGGAATCAGCTGTTTCAGGAAAGCAGTTATGGAGGACGTGCTGTGGGGGAAAGACCAGAGAACAAGATGCTGGCAGTGTCTCTCTTCTCATCATTGAAATCCACAGAAACCAGAGTTTTCAAAGGAACTTTATAAAATGGATTCAATGGTATAGGTCTTGTTCCTGCCCACCAGCAATCCCTCTTTAGCAAGAAAGTGGAGAGTGTACTATGAACTGATACGTCAGAAGTTCCCACATTTTATCCTTCCTATTTTGCCCTTTATAGGAGATGGGACTCAAGTATTAAGTGGAAAACTTCTCTCAAGTATAAATATAATAATATATAAATATATAAAATTTTATTCAAGCAACAACTCAGTTTCTGGAGCCCCAGGAGTGAAGGAGCACATGACTGTCTGACATGCTCGCCCTTCCTGTCCACTCTGCAGTATTGATTTTAAACACATGGTCCAAAGTTTCTCACTGGGATTTTGTTATTCACTAGCTGAAACTATAGACAATTTAATACTCCACATAGTTCCCCTATATGAAAAATGAGAAAAGTTGTTATACTGCCCCCTAGTTTTTTTGCCATTATTAAGTGAAAATACAATGTGAAAACATTTAGCACAATATCTGACACATGATAAGCCAATAAAGTTAGCTGTTACTGTCATTACTCTTGAGTCAGTATCTCCTTCTGCCCTCTTATGACATACTAATAATATTCTACTTACCTTCATTCTCTTCTGTTGTTTTCTAACAACCTTATGTTTGTACTTCTCCTTTCCCACTTCATTTTCTTCTCTAATTCCAGCCTCCATTCAGTTATCTCCTAGCATTTTTAGCTCATGGCCCAATTTTCACTTCTCAGCTGAGTCTTCCCTGATCTTTTCAACTAGGTCAGATTCTTAGGTTATTTATTTTCAAGGGGCCATATTGTTTTTATTCAGGGTCAAAATGAATGTGTCTGTTTTATGTCTATTATACTGCTGTGATATTAAACTCCATGAAAGCAAGAACAGCTCATTTTCTTGCTCACCATTTTATTCCTAATGCCTGAAAAGCTGTTTGACTCATATCAGGAACTCCACAAATATATTTGAAGTAAAAAGAATTAATCAACAAATGAATGCTGTCACTTGTAGGCCATTCTTTATCATCTTTTAAGAAGCTCTGCTTATTAAAAACCATGATGATCACTATCTTGTCTGCATCATCCAGATCACTTTAGGATATTACATCAACTTCCTCCATGATATCAGCTTCTAACTCAAATGTTTATCTTTCCATTTCATCTCTTTTATCATCCGTAATGTTGTATACTTTCCCCTTAGCAAACTGATCATTCATTCATGCATGCACTTATTTATTTGATTTAAAGTGTTCAAAAATAGTGCTAAAAGACTGAGGGTAAAAACCTCATTGTCTTATTCTTGTTTGCTCATTTGTTTAGGTTTGTTTCTTTAGTTGTGGGGTAGGAACAAACATACACCTATAATAAGGCTAATATAAATAAGTAAGTTTAATGATAATTGTCAGCACAAAGAATCCTAAGAGAATGGTATAGGGGTTCTCAATGAAGGCTGAGAGAAGAGTGTCAGGAAGATTTCCAGAATGGGGTAGAGGAGGAAAGGGAAAGCAAGGCACGACTTGAGGCAATGGGAGTGACACGAAGAATATGGGACTCTAAGATGATTGCTGGAACTATAGCATAAAGTCCGAGGCAGAGCGACTCAGAGACCATGCTGACATATTGGTAAAGTGAGATCATGGGGGACTTTGAATATCACACTGAAGAGTCTTTGCTCTCTCCTGAGTAATTGTGGATCCTTAGAGGATTTCAAGAAGAGGGGTGACATTGTCCAGCTTGCTTCTGAGATTTCGCACTGAAAGCCCTATGGAGGATTTGGGGAAGCTGAGGCTGTCGGTCCAGAAGGCCATTTCAGAAGTTGAGGCAGATTGCAGTCCTGATCACAAGGTTCAGTGTGGTGCTGCAGGAGAAGTGCTTGGAGAATGGAAGGTGCTAGAGAGAATCATAAGGGTGATGAACAAATAGGTCAAGGCTAGAAAATGAAAGGAAGGTAAGAAAGGCACATATGGATGGGAGCAGTGAAGCAAAAGTGGGTCAGGAAGCCCCTGTGAGTTTAAAAGCAAAGAACTATGGGAGAGCCATGCCAACTGAGCTGTTCAGTTCTTGCAGTTTAGAATTTCTTGAGAAGCAGTTCCGAGTATTCCCAGCAAGAATTACATCCCTCCTACTGTCACCATTATCTGGCAGGAGATCAATAGAACTAATTTATTTATGTCCTTTGTCCCGTATCCTTAAGCTCTTCCCCCCAGAAATCAGCTTGGCTCACTCCTTCACAATCACCACCTGTTTTCTAAGGACCCTCACTTTAGGAAACTTTCTCAATCACTCTTTTTAAAATAACATCTTCTACAGGCTCACCATACTTTTCTCTCCAGTTTTAGCCCTCTTTTCCACAAAACTGATTACCATGACACATGTAAGTACAGGTATACCTTGGAGATATTGTGGGTTTGGTTCCAGACCACTGCAATAAAGCAAATACTGCAGTAAAGTGAGTCAAATGAGTTTTTTGTTTTCCCAGTGCTTATGAAAGTTATATTTACACTATATTGTAATCTCTTAAGTGTGCAGTAACATTATTTCTTAAAAAAAACAATGTATATGTCTTAATTAAAATGTATTTTATTACTAAAAAATGCCAACCATCATCTGAGCTTTCAGGTAGTCATAATCTTTTTGCTGGTGGAGGGTCTTGCCTCGGTGTTGATGGATGCTGACTGCTCAGGGTGGTTAGTGGTTGCTGAAGGTTGGGGTGGCTGTGGTAACTTCTTAACATTAGACAGCAAAGTTTGCAACATCAAATGACTTTTCCTTTCATAAACGATTTCTCTGTAGCATTGATGCTGTTTGATAGCGTTTCACCCACAGTAGAACTTCTTTCAAAATTGGAGTCGAGCCTCTCAAACCCTGACACTACTTTGTCAACTAAGTTTTTGTAATATTCTAAATGCTTTGTTGTCATATCAACAATCTTCACAACATCTGCACCAGGAGTAGATTTCATCTCAATAAACAACTTTCATTGCTGATCCACAAGAAGTAACTCCTCATCCTTTCAAGTTTTATCATGAGATTGAAGCAATTCGGTTAAATCTTCAGACTCACTTCCAATTCCAGTTCTCTTGCTGTTTCCACCACACCTGCGGTTACTTCCTCCACTGAAGTCTTAAATCTTCAATTTGTAAAAAATGCAATATCTGCGAAGTGTGATAAAGCAAAGTGCAATAAAACTGAGGTATGCCTGTATTCATTTGATTATCATTTGCCCTTTCCTACTATAGTTAAGCCTCATGAGAATATAAATTCTTGTCTATTTTGCTTATTGTAAAATAAGGGATCTTCAGTTCCTAGAACAATATTCAACACACAGTAGGTGCTCAAAAAATACTAGTTACAGAATAATCATTGCTGGTAACTTTTGGTGCCCAAGGATTACAGATTTCTGTAAAATGTTGGAAAATAATATGCACCTGAAATACCTTGCAGAAGCATTTGCCATGTCGTCAGAGGGCTAGGAAAAGTCCTGCCCTGCACAGGGACTGCTTAGAAGTGGTTAGGGCGAAAAAGGAGATATAAGGGCTAGGGATTCCATGACTTTGGGGAACAGCAAATGCTTTGTTCTAATCCAAGGTATCATGGTGTCTGAAAGGCTACACTAATCAGGAAGCAAAGCCAGATTTGACAAGTGGGACTGGAACATCCTGTTACTATTGTGGATTATCCCTACTGCTCAATTTTACTTTAGCAGGAAAAGAATACTATCTGGGATGGACACTCATCAGTGATTCCCAAAAACCTGCTAGAAGCAAAACATATTCTGTTTGAAATTATTTAAATTCATATTTAAAACTTTTAAAAATACAAGGTAACAAAAATAATACCTTCTTTGCCTTTCTTTGACCTTTTTCATCCCAAAAGAAAATAGATATTCTACTCTTTTGACTACTAGTAAGCACAGTGGTGAAGAAAGCTCTGTCAGATGGAGGATTTCCCCCATCTCCTGCCCCAACCCCCAGATTACTATTGGCTCAGCTCCCAGATACTCTCTGGCCATACATTAGTATCAGTTTTCCCCAGCCAGAAGATACATAAAAAGCTTTGAATAAAATGGATCTCTTACTGATGAAGGGGGATGTAAGAAACTTGCTTTCTCAGTGGTCCTTTTGTCTGAATTTATGCTTGATTACTACATGGACCTTCTTCATTAATTTATTTGTGTTTGTTAAATTATTTACCTGAATTCTTGACTATGGTTTTCCTGAAACTCTAATACTAGTTGTTATAGTAAAAATGTCTATGCTATTTTCATCTATTAATGCAATAGAGAATACCTTCTCTTGTTCCATAAGGAATACTTTCTGTATTCTATCTAGTTGGTTTCATTTATTAACCCTCATTAGAAATTAAAAGTGTGGGTCCTATTTTATTTAGCAGTCTGCTACTTAGAAACTCTGAGAGTAATTGGGGTGTATTTAACAATAGGATATATAAGTGTGTCTTTTACAAACACCAACACTTTGTTCTTATTGCTAAACTTCACTGAATTTTTTAAAATCAAATCCTCACTCTCTCTTATGTGTTCTTCTAAATTGCAGATTTACAGAGGGCAGGAATTGCTGTCTTTGTTAAGCCAGTGTTTCTAAAGCACCAGCATCTCATGCCATGCCTCTTGGCACTGAATAAATACTGATTTATGAAAACCATAAATTGGGACATAATGATCTTCATTAATCAATGGGGAAGATGATGGGGAATTTACAGCTTCAATTCAGGGGCAGTGAAACACTAAATAGACTATTTTAATGATTTCAGTATCATCACCATTCAGTAACATCAGCAGATCAGAGTTTGTGTGTGTCATGCATGTGTATGTATGAATAGACATGTATGTGATTAATTCTAGGCAAAATGAGGGGGAGGGAGAGAGTCTGTTTAGTTTTGAATGTCATGATGTTTGCTGCTAAAAAGATTCAGTAATTTAGTCTTCCTAGCTTAGCTCTTTTTATTTCACTACCCCCGGAACTCTTTCTGCTCTTATGTAGCAGCCAAGAGGGCCATATTGTTCTTTGTTGACAAGATCTTAAACTTTCACTTCACTAATCAGAAGGAGACAAAATCCAAAATCCAAATTCAGAATTTAAAAAAGGAATAGTCATACTTTTTATCCTTTTTAAACAATAATCATTCCCATTTTGTAGCTTTTACTCTCATTTATGACAGATATATTTTGATATTCATTAGTTCTTAGACTTTTAGAGTATTTTAGAAACTATCTTAATTTCATTTCTGCTGAATAGCAGTCCTATTAGATTTTTCTTTAAAAAATATGTTTTCATTATCAAATATGTTTGAGAAAGGTCACAGAGCCTAACCCTCTTTCAAAATCAGCAGTGCTCGTTCATTAAGTTGCAAAAAATGTTATACAAAGTTTTCTCATTATTGAAACCAATATTTTCTCATATTATTTAAATGTGAAAATTTTTTTTTCTAACATTTAAAATGGATTAGCATCCTTTTGGGAAAGCTCTTAAACTTGGTTTATTTTAATGAGAAGGAAAGTGTTTCCCCTGGAGGAAAGGCAAGGGAAGTAATAGAGCTAGAACATGAAGCCAAGGCTGTGGTTCCTTGGGTCTGGGGTCTCTCCAGTACACTACGGTATGATTTATCCCTAATTCAACTTGATTCTGCAGTAGAAAGACAAGGTTTTTTTTTAATAATAATTCCTGGATCATTTCCAACATTGAATTAAGCATAAAACAAATCACAGATATATATGGCTTAAAAAAATTCAGTATTCCTCTCCTTATCATGTTCCAAGACTGTAACTTTAAAACCACAAGAGGAAAGAGAAACTAAATTTTTAAGAGGTTTAAAGGGAATCCTAGGGGCACCTGGGTGGCTCAGCCAGTTAAACCTTTGACTTCGGCTCAGGTCATGATCTCAGGGTCCTGGGATCGAGCCCTGGGCTGGGCTCTGCGCTCAATGGGATTCTGCTTCTCCCTCTCCCTCTGCCCTTCCCCACGCTTCTCTCTCTCTCTCTCTCTTTCTCAAATAAATAAATAAAATCTTTAAAAAAATAAAAGGGAGTCCAAAAATATTTCAGTTATTGCTGATATTTTTATTCTTTGGCATCTCAATGCCAGCCTTCTCTTCAATACCAAAAATAACAGAAATAAGAAAACAGGAGGGAATAAAAACCTTCTAGATATGTAAAAATTTCTCTGAGACATAATTAACACTCAGTGGAAATTAGCAGAAAAAAAATGGTAACTGAGTATTAGCTACCGACAAGAAGGTAGAAGAGATCATATTTGATACCTCTGTGAAAGTCCCCCAAAATATGGAGTGATTGAGAACCTTTGTGTGGGTTGAAGAAAAATCACCTTGATTGATTGGCTGTATTTAAGAAACTGTAGTATTAGTAACCCTTGTTATTAAGTCTATAAATGGATACATTTTCATCTCTAGGTGTTTTTAAAGACAACGTTGATTTTTAATGGATTAACGAATAAACCAATTTTGGTATACACATAAAATGAAATCTTATGCAGCTCCAAAACAGAATGATGTAGTGATGCTCATCCAACTCATATGACATGGATGAACTCCAAAATATTATGCTAAGTGCAAGAAACCAGACATAAAAGGCTACATGTTATATTATTCTGTTTACACATAATATCCAGAATCAATAAATCTATAGAGATAGAATGTAGCTTGATGCTTGCCAGGGACTGAGGCAGAGGGAAATGGGGAGAGACTGCTTAATGGGTGCAGGTTAACTTTTGGGTTATGAAAATGTTTTGGAATTTGATAGAATAGTTGTATAACATTGTGAATGTACTAAATGTCACTGGATTGTTCACTTTAAAATGGTTCATTTTATGTTATGTGTATTTCACCTCAACTGAAAAGGGAAGATTGAGTTAAGCATCTGGTATCTTAGAGTTTTGCTCCAAATGTAGCCTCCAACTTTAGGCTGGAAATAACCCTATGCCTCCTTTGTGTTGCTTGATGTTAAAATAGCATGTTTTTCTTGGCATCTCTGTCTTTCCCTTTCCTGCTTCCTAATCAACATATCCAACTTGCACAGAAAGGTCTCTTCTCTGTTGAGGAAAATTAACAGTGTATATTATTTTAAGAACATTGCAAAAACCAAGCTGAAGTCCAAATTAGACTCATTCTGAGCATACTTCCATTGCTCTCTTACATACGACCCTAAAATAAAATGGGTAACAGTGTGCAGTCAGGAACTATAGAGGGAGGACACATGTGGAAGAAGCAGCTCTAAGTTAGGAAGCTGTAAAAATGGGAGTGCAGGGTGGAGGCTGTGTTAGCTCAATGGTGTATGAGGCAGATTCCTTTGGCATCTCCTTTGGAACAGACAGGTAGAGGATGCCTAAATAGGCAGGAAAATAGATTGCCAAACAGGAGCTTTCTAAATGAGTCACAAAAATGTGTTTCTTTGGAAAAATGCATTTCAACTTTCGAAGTTTTGTATCAACTCGTCTCATTGCTGTTTGTGGTGGCGGTGGTTGTTTTGAAGTTCAGAAGCAGATGCCTCAGTTCAAGGCATCATTGTCATTTGTCCACCTAAGGCATTTACTTGGTTTTATAATTTATATATTTATTTATTCACTCATGCCTTTGTATCCCATTGCACTCCACCCCTCTCCTGTGACAACCCAGTCTGGTGGATTCACTATGTATCCTTTCCTCTTGCAGAGGAGAGCCTTTTTATAGAGTGATTGAGGGAGATCATCTTACATAGTTCTCTTTTCATTTTTGTTCTTTCTGAACCTTGCCCTTCATTACAATTTCCTTCTGAAATAACCCCTAAAGCAATTTGCTAGAAAAATAGTGGAGAATAGTGGGAAAAGGCCCAGGTTTAGAGACAGAAGGCCTGTGTGGGATACCAAATCTGGTGGAGAACTAGGTACTTCTACATTATGAGCAAATCTAATTTCAAAAGAGTCTTCTACAAAATCATGCCTTTTAACATCTAGTTTGACTAAAATTGCAATCACAGAAATAGGTAACACACATTTAAGAAAGCTCAACTCCTATCCCAGTGTGGGAAACCGATTCCCCCTATGTTGGGCACTTCTAAGGTAGGGCTCTTAGCTGTGATAGCTGTAAATATGAGTATGCTAGGGAAGAAGTTCACAAAGTGAGCTGAATGAATGCAGTTTCCAACTCTATAGACAGACCATGCTTACAGTGTTTGTAAGCCAGTCTTTCAGAACTCAGCTTGGATTTCCCCATAGAGACAATGTTTAATAGTTGTGAGCATATCCCCAGGCCAATCCATGGAACTTATTAAAGCCTTAGGTAACTGAGAAATAATATTAGTATTGCTAATATCATCAGGATTACAGCAAAGAATGGTTGGCGATACCTGTTGAGAATGAATGTCGGGGTCGGTAGATTACTTTTCTCTCTTTTCCATCTTGCTGTCTGCCTTCCTTCCTATTGCCTGGTTGCCTGGTGATTGATGAGAAGAAGCACCATGATCCTGGAATTACTTCCTCTTTTTCTAATTCCCCAGCTTCAAGTTCCTGTCCATCTTGCTTACTTCAGGAACAGCACCTAGTGCCACAGGAAATGTTCGGTCTTTTTCTCATGTTACTTTTCTATTCTCAACTGAAAATAATATTTGCAAGTTAATGAGTGCTTCTAATAATTTCTGCTGTTAAAAGAGTATCTTTGCTAATGCCAAATACCATTTACTCCTTGGGTTTCCATATGACAGTGTGATTGGGTTGTGGCATCTTTAAATTTCCTACACCCCACATCCAATTGTTGGGGAGTTTTATCAGCTCTCTTAAAAAATATATTCCATATCTAGCTACATTCAATTTCCTCTACTATTCCTTGTGTATATTTTTGCCCCTTGATAGCTCATTTTGGCATCTAACAGCCAACATAATCCTTTCAAAAGGTTAGTGGCTCTTATCACTACTCTGTTCAAAATTTCCCATGCCCTTCCATCACAGAACAAAATCCAAAGACTTCCATGTCATCTTCTTCTCCCTCACATCTGCCTCTCTTCCCTTGTTTTGTTTTGTTTTTTTCTCTTCCTTTGTTATCCCATCAGATTTACGGTGTCCTTCTGAGCTCATTCCTACCTCAGGCCCTTTGTACCTGTTGCTCCCTCTTTAGGATATTTTCTTTCTGATATTAGCATGGCTGTATCCTTCTCTTAATTTACTCTTCTGCTCGTATTTTATTTCCTCAGATATGACTTCTCTTATCGTCAAATAGCTTCTTCTTCCTTTACTGATCTCTATCACCCTACCTCATTTGATTTTCTTTATAGCATGTATCATTAATTAACAGTAAAATTGTATTTGTTATTATCAGTTAATTCACTAGAAAAAGAGAGCTTGTTCTCTTCACTGCTCTAGCAATAGCACTTAGAACATACCTGGCATATAGAAGACAATAGTGAATGCTTAAAGAAATCAGTGTGGCCATTTAGATACAATTATTTCGTTAGCATCCAGTGAGAACAGCATGTTGCATAGGGCTATCCTGGGAATTTAAATAAGTTTCCTATTTAAGATGGAGAACTGCAACAGTAAAATGTGAAACAGGCAGAGAACATGATGGAAGTTAAGAGAAAGAAAATGTGTCAAATGGAAAGTAAAATGAAGAATTTTTTTTAATGGAGTATGAAGAACAAAAATAAAATCAGAAAAAATTCGAAACAGAATTTAAGAGACTTTAAAGATGAACACATGCATGGAATTATTTAAAAGTGGGTGATAAAGTAAATTAATGATGAATATACAAGAATTTCAGTAATCAATAAGTTTTTAATGTTAATGAGACATTGTTTTCTCAAAGCATATCAACATATGGTGACAGACTACAGTTCATAAGGATATTTTGTCCATAGCAATTAAATTATTTTCCTCAAAAGTCCGAAGACTTTTCATTCACTTTGTTTTGATTACTATCATGGCCTCTCAGAAAATGAATTAAATGGGCAAACCTAAAAGGTTTTTGTTTTGTTATTGTTGTTCTTAATCTGTTTGTGATCATATCATTAGAAGGGAACTGAGATGATTTTATAAATTCTGTTATTGTGGATTTGTTTGGAGTGAAATATACTTGTCTCTTTTATTAAATACACGAAATATAGTTAATACGTTACATAAAACAGAGACTGTGCTTAATGATGCAGTGAAATGTTTGTATGACAAACCTTTAGGGTTTAATAAGCAATAATAACAATGCAAATAAAATCCAGAGGCAAATTACAAAAGGAAGGCAGAGTCTACTGTATAATTATAACTATGAAGCTACCAAATGCATAGAGTCACTTTTTCTCTCATGGTATGGGGTAAATATGTACATGGTTTATGTGTTTCATGTGTATTTATTGAATACCTACAAGTCATTGCAAGGTATTATGGGGGGCATGTATGTTTAACACAGTATTCCTGCTCTCAGGAAATAGAAAACCTAATAAACTCTAATGCATAGTTATAAATTATATTACCTGTTATGAAAACTAAATAACATATAGATGTTTAGCATGGGAAATGTTTAAATAAATGTTGTCACCATATTTTTATAATGTGGGAAAAGCGCTAGAGTATCGTTTCAGAGTTGAAATGCCTGAGTTCAAATCACAGCTCTGTCCTCTGAGACACTGGCCTTGCTTCTCTAAGGTCCAGTGTCCTCTTCTATAATTATGAATATGGTAATTAATATAAATTACCTAACATAGCACCTGGCACATAAGTAGTCCTCTGTAAATACCTCGTCCTCTGACATGAACATCTTGTAATATGAATTCAACCTTCCAATTGTTTTTTCACTGGAAACTTGCCCTTGGTTTCTGCACATTAGAAAATACTTTTCCTGAGCATCTCAGGATTTTTATATAAGGAATATTAAAAACTCCGCTCTAGTCATGCCAGGTTGATTTTTTTTCCCTTTTTGTTCTGGTGAACTGATGAAGAACAACATAATCGAAGGAAATATTCTATACAAAGACGATTTTACAACCTGTCATTAGGCACAACTACTCAGGTTTTACTGATTTCAGTACACATTGTTCAGACTATCTTCCCCCCCCATACCATCATTATCCTCTAATAATAGAATTTACAAGACATTTTAAGAGACCAATAAAAAGCAAGTTCCTAAGAGGAAATTAATGAATTTCCTTTTTTAAAACTTCATTAAGTGTGAGAAACCTACCATTGACCATGATGTTAATGGTAACTATTCTGTTCATCAACATGTTTGTAATTCATATAGCAACTAATGGTTCTAAAGCATCTGATGATGACAAGCAATTATAATAATTACGGACTTTGTTTTATGTGCAGAGTAGCACTTGGGCTATGTAACAGTAAAATAAGGTTGTAATTTGAAGTAATATTTTACATTTTTATGCAGTTGAGAACTGCACTTCTGATTTGAAAAATTACAGAAAAGTCTTACTTCAGTTGGGTTGATTTAAATGTTTGTCCTATCACATGCATGCTACTCCAGAGATCATTTCAAGGAAAAAAAAAAGACCAGAATTACTTAAGCATCAGGATGGGCATGTATTTGCACCTGGTAACCTTTCTATACTCAACAAAATTCAAACCATACACAAACCAGTATTCAGGTCTGAAACAGTGGGAGGTCTGAAAAGATCAATGTTAACATAGACATTGGAAAGCGCTTTCCAGATCATGTTTAGGCTTTTCTGTATTAAGGTAATTGATATTTCATAGAAAGACATTTTTTAATGTCCAGAGACTGGAACAGAAATGCTGTCCACCTTTAACAACAGAAGTTCCCTTTTATAGGTTCTACAGCCTTGAAGAAACCCCCCAAGTCCCAAACCACTTTTCTTGACAGTTTGCATCCACTCTGACTTCCTTTTCTGATCCTGCAAATTAAATACTGTCACTTGTAGCACTGAATTGTGTCATAGCTAACACTGTACTAGCTGTAATTGCTTTATGTAGGCAAGTTTCAAATGAAAAGATCTTCAAAGAAAACTTCTAGTGGCAGCCAGCTAAGGAGCTGCATTGGGGGTGTGGAGAAAGAGGGAAAGGGGAGAGAGGAGTTGGCTCTGGCAGGTGCTGAGGAGGCAGTGACAGAATTGCTTATACCTTCACTAGAGAAGTTCAGAACAGTTGGGATAATATCTACATTTTTGGCAGAATTCATGCCCATAAAATCTGCAGGTTAGAACTTAAAGAAATTCTTCCTTATGTAAGGTTGGCATTTAGCAGGTACCCCATCCAGAGTAAGGTTATCATCTCTTTGACAAGAAAAGTCATTTTTCTGTGAGACATTTAATTAGTGGAGCTATTTCTCTCTCAACTCGAAGTTTGACATCACCGCTATTAGACTAGGCAAGGCCAAGAGTATTGATTTTAGATGACTTACGCAGTTTTTCAGTAACCCCAAAGCCTGCTGTTTTTTAGTTAATATAACTTGGGGAGAAAACAGCATATATTTTGGGAGCAAATCCATATTTATTTTATGTTTCTGTGGGACCAAGATATCTACCTGTGTTTACAGAGTTTCTATGCCAGACTATTTTAAGGTGTAGGAAAAGTTATTCTAAAATAAGAACAGGTAAAATGTCTACCATCGAATGGGCTGAATACATTTAATTTCATATAAAATGCCTCTTCATTCCCCAACCTCTTTCAATTCCCTGAAGGTTAATGCCCACTAAAAATACAAACACAAATATTTATTTTTTGTTTTCTTTGGATTAAAGAGACAATCTCTAAAGGGCATTTCAAATGCGTTTCATATTCAAAAATAATGCTTTATGTGACCTTAAGAAATGCCTCAATCCAGGACTTTTCTTTGTGTTTATGCATTCATATTCACTGCTGGCCAGGTTGCTGGTTTTCATGGTTGAAAATCACCCCACAAGGACCGTTCAGAAAGATTTTCATTTATATTACATAATATAGAATCATATCATTATCTAGAACTGATTACAAATAAAAAAACTAATTTCAATGTTTAATCATGACAGCTTCACTAAACTATTAATGCTACCATCATAATAAATTTATTTTTCATATTTGTGACATATTATTTGTTAGTCTTAAGATACAATGAAACCCTTCACAGTGCCCACAGGGTCTTCATGGTCTGATCACAGACTGCCTCCTTCTCAATTCTCACATCTCTCTCACTTGTTCACTCCATCCCAGACACATTGACCTTTTGTGCTTGCCAAATGGACAATCACACTCTCCACCTTGCTTTTGCATGTCCTGTCACTAAGCCTGGAGCATCCTACCCACCCTTCCACCACCACCCCACATTTGTTCACATGACTCACAGCCTCACTGGATTCAAATCTCTTTTCAAATGTCATTTCTCTATGGAGGACTTCCCTTGCCACCTTATTTAATTTAATACCCCATCAATATTTACACACACTGCTTTACCTTTCTTCCAGTTTTATTACCTTTCTTCTTCACCGGGATGTCAGGAGACCTAGAAGAGGGAAATGAGTTTTGTTTGGTGCTGTGCCCACAGCACAAGGAACACTGCTGACACATGTACCTGCTCAGTAAATATTTGCCGAATGAAACACGGGCTGCTCAGGGTGTGGAGCACTCTGATGTGTTAGCTCACTGAAGGCTCACAGGACCCTAGTGCTTGGTAGAAACCAGTGAGGGAGTCGGGAGAAGTCAGGTATTCTGCCTATGACCCAGAGAAGGAAAGAAAATTGGAAATACTATACCATCCCATCCCATCCCAAAGGCAGATGTGAACTGAAAGCAAAGTGTTGGTATGGCGTGATGTGTTCATATGACATCTGGTATATGACCTACCTATCCAAAGCTGGTGTGCCATCATTGAGTGAGCTCAGAAAATGTCCATGAGGCTTAAAGCAGTACTGTGGCTGAGATCCTAAACTCCCTTTCTCTAATTACAAATGCAAAAAAGGAATATGCTACCCCATATGCCACTAAAATTACCCTCTGGATTCATTTCTACCTTGAGGTATGTATCTAACTCTGAGAAGATAGAATGAGAAAATTAAGCTCTTGAAACTCATTTTCATAGTTTTGTGTTTTCAATCCCCAATGCTAATGATCTTTTAATGCAGATTTTATCTGTGAATTCTATTTATTGTGAGTGGTCATTAACATTTGCTAGCTAATGCGTTTATTTATTCATGTTAGGAAGTAGAAATGCAGAATATGTGTTGGATTCTTTGATTATCAGCAGATAGCTCAATAACATTCTTAGAATAATGTTGCCCACAAACTTTTAAATGAATAACAGACTCTTGTGTACACAAAACACGCATTCCTTGAAGAAATGCTCTGAATAAAGCAGTAGGTTTAGGTCAGTAATAAGTTTATATAAATTAATAAATGCCAACTTCTTTGAGCTTAATAACTTTTCCTACAGGTTTGGTGGCTAAATATAAACCACCAATCTTTAAAGTTGCCTATTTCCAAGAAAATATGTAACTGTTGATTGTTTGACTCTAGAGTAACACTGGACCTGTCAGGATTAATTAAACTAAATGAATGACTCAACAGTTAGGTGAAAACCATTATCCACTTTGCTACCAATTAAAACAAAAACAAAAATAGAAATGAATCTATGACAAGGAAGACTATCATAGATTATCCAAAACTACAAAAACATCCGTTATTTGCAGGCGCCATGATTCATCATTCAAAGGTACGTGCAGTTCCAGCTACGTTAACATTTCCAAAAAAGCTTTTCTAATTCCTGGCCCGAATCCTCCCTTTTTCTCTAATCTTGCCCTACATCCTGGCCACTGCCTTCACCTATACCCTCTTGAGACATCTTTACTACTGGTGACTGTCAACACATGTTCTTTTCATAAGAAATAACAGGGTTGGCGAGGATGTGGAGAAAAGGGAACTCTCGTATACTGCTGGTGGCCATGTAAATTGGTGCAACCACTGGGGAAAAGAGCATGGAGATTACTCAGAAAAAAAAAAAAAAATTGAAGTACCATATGATCCAGTAATTTTGCTTCTGGGTGATTAGCTAAAGAAAATAAAAACACCAATTTGAAAAAAAATATATGTGCCCCTATGTTTATTACAGCATTATTTACAATAGCTAAGATATGGAAGCAACCTGAGTGCCCACTGGTAAATGAATGGAGAAGAAGATATGGGGTTTATGTATATGTGTGTTTGTGTGTGAATATTACTCAGTCATTTTTTAAGAAGAATAAAATCCATGGATGGACCTAGAAGGTATTATGCTAACTGAAATAAGCCAGACTTACATGTGGAATTTGAAAAGTAAAACAAACAAATAACAACAACAACAAAAGAAAGAGACTCATAAATACAGAGAACAAACCAGTGGTTGCCAGAGGGCAGGGGGTAGGAGATGGGTGAAATAGGTGAAGGAGATTAAGAGATACAAACTTTCAGTTACAAAATAAATAAGTTATGGGAATGAAAAATACAGCATAGGGAATATAGTCAATAATTAAAAAAAGAAATGCATGTTGTTTTTTTCTATACCGGAAGTTTCACTGAAAGGGAAGTCAGCTTCACAAACACCCAGAGTTAAAGTAGTACCAAAACTCAGTGGGTTTCCTTGTTGTTTTTAAATGCATTTAGTTCACAGTAGTTGACTAGTTATCTTGAACAGCCTCTCATCAGAGTGGTATATAGGTCTGCTGCTTTAATTTGGCCACCTGTGCATCTAGGTCAAAATTTTTAAAAATTCACAGCTTCTGGTAAAAATAGTCTCCAAGGATATTTCTTCCATTATTAATAAATCCCATTAATACCACACAGAAGGATTTCCCTTGCAATGAAGAGCCTGAAGACTGGGTCCTCCCCGATTGCTCATTTCAGATAATCTCCATGGCAAACTTAAAATATAAAAAGCTTCTTCATGACACTTTGAGGACCACCTTGAATATAAGCTATATATATAGAAATTAGCCAAGTAGGTTATGTTTAATAGACTATAATAACATCACTTAGCTTAGTTCATGCCACTCATGAAATAGATACTTAGAAATTCTAATCTGTGTTATTCTCAGTCAATAGCTTCATTCTATTCAAAGTTATTCTGGTTTCTCCTTTCTCTGTATTTATGGTTATCACAATGAGAAGTTTTGTAGGATAAATATAGCACATACTATATGCCTGGCGCTGATGAAAGTGCTTTGTACATATTTACTCAGCCTAACACTTAACAGCAGAGACCTAAACTGTGATGAATCGTAGGATAGAATCTGTTCCAAACTCAGGACATCAACCTTTGCAATCCCTTTATAGAATAATGAGGAAGGAGAGGTAAGATGACAAGGAGGAGGAAAAAAAGGAAAAGGAGAAAAAGACAAAGGGATATTTGCCAGAAGGATAAGAATAAAGAGATGAAATCATGTCAGATACATAAGTTACTTACAGAAAGTAACTGTTATACTTCCAGTAGGCACTGAAATTTCTGCTTTGCTTATACTTGTGAGAGCTGTGCAGATGACTGACTCCAAGACTGAGCTGTGAGAACTCTTGGTGAGCCTCCCTATAGTAAGAAGGTCCCAGACATTTTCCCATTGGTGAGGGGACTACAAACACCAATGCTACTGATATCTTGCACTGCACGTGTCCACAGTTTTGAATGTCTTAGACTTTTTTTTGAGTACCTACTAGGTATAAGGTAACATGTTATAAATATACATTACAAAGATATAGGGGACATGGTTCTCACTCTTCGCAATGTATCTTTGACGTTTCTCTTACCAAATCTTACCAGAGGAGTTTCTCTTCTCCATTGATTGCCTCTGTGTTTGTCCTGTGACTTGTTTTGGCCAAGGTGATGTTACCATCATTATGCAAACAAAGGCTTAACACTTGCTTGTTCAAAGGACTTCCTTCTTGTGACATGCGAACATATTCCCAATGGACACAGGAGCAGGTCATCACCTACCACCAACCTGAAGCGGAAGTACCTCAGTTGAACTAATATTTATTAGAAATAAATGCTCATTGTATTTTGACACCACGATTTCTGAGGCTATTTGTTACATAGCAAAGGTATACTGTTGACTAATAGAAATAGCAGGTCTGGTCTCTCTCTGAGCTTATTTAGACCTCCTTGTAACTCTCAGTGTTCCAGGCATTTTGACTTTCTTTCATGTCTTTAAACACACCACATTTATTCTGACTTTGGGACTCTTGGTCAAGCTTTTCTCTCTGCCTGGATTTTCTTTCCCATGCATTGCCTTGCAGGTCCTTCTCATCTTTCAGGTTTCAGCTTAACCATTTCCTATGCCTCGCATTCTCAAACCACAGTGTCTAAATGTTTAAATACAGACACCCCTCCTCCCACCCCCCTCCCCGTTTTCTCTGTACCTATCACATACATTGTTTATATCATTCATAGTGTTTAACACAATTCATAAGTATTTGTTTTCTCATTCATTGTCTTTATGGCTACTTCCTTCAGATCAGATAATATATCAGTATTTTTCTCTAATGTAACTATAGCAAGCCACAAAATGCCTTTTCAATGGATAACTACAGAAATGAATCAACTCTGAGGAGTGGTTTCATCCCATTTAGCATTCCCAAACCCCCACAGAAACCACATGAATACCACAAAACAGTTAACAAACTCACAGATAATAAAAATGTGTTCTCTTTGGATAGAGAGCTCCCCCCCCCAATTTTTTTTCCTGCTTTGAACTCTCTAGTATTTTATTTTTTAACAGTGCAACATCTGAAATAAGCATGTCTGATATACTGGCAATTCCAAGCTGGCGCTCTGAAGGATGGGAAGATATTTTTGTTTTTTTTGTTTTTTCCCACCACACTCTTCCTGGAACCTATCATTTTAGTATTTTATAGGCCATTGATTAAGAAAATAAAGATTTAATAGTAGGAATATATTCATATTCATCAAATTCTGGTTACAACTGGTACATTTAAACACCAATTTTATTTTTTTCTCCAGCTTGACACTTCACTTTATGGTTTTCTGATGTAACTGGATAGCATGCATCATCCTATGATTTGTTTCTTCCAAACCATTTGGCTTTAATAGTATATTCAAAAAGTGCAGAAGAAGGCTGTTATTTTTTTCCTTCACACTTTTATTCCATTTTCCTTTCAGTCAGTATAAAGCTATTTTCTAAATTATTTGCTAGATATGAGCATGAATTCTTGCAAAGTGTATAGATATATAAATACATATAATATCTACAATTATTTTATAGTATGACAAAGAATTCTACTTAAAGATCAGTCATGTATTTATCATCAGCCTCCTCTATCCAAACCACTGAGTATGCTTTTTATATTTTGACATTTCTTTTTTCAGGAGTTATTTTGCTCTTTGAATAAGCTTCTATAAGAGAGAAAAGTTAATAAGCTCCAAGACTCAAATTATAAGATACACAAACTACACAATAACAAGTGTGCATTAGTTATTCTGTAATTTATATTCAAAATTGGAGAGATAATTTGCAAACACCTCATAATAAATCCCTAGCTAAAAGAAATGTTTGTCAAATTTTTCTCTCACTTTCCTTTCTGTGGTATGCAGATGTTCAGTTTTAAATTTGTCACATTTTCATACTTCCTTCTATACTGCTCTCTTTCTTTGATTTCTTTCCAAAAAATAAAACAAAAAGCAAGCAAATTAAAATTCATAGCTATGAAAAGAATTTTGCAAAGACATTCTTAATATATTTTTTCATTTTCCCCCCTTTCCCTGAAGTTCTGCTTCTCAATTATTTTCCAATAAGTTTAGTCTACCTTGGAATAACTAACCATTAGGAACATTATATGTTCCATCTCCTACGATTAAGTATCACCTTTCTTGCCACTATCTGACATTTTTTTCAGACTTACAAACTCATCATATTCCAAACTGAACAAAGAATTAGTCTCCAAACAACTGTTTGTCTCAGTTTTGAATTTCTGTCTGAAACATACTAATGTATTAGGAACCAGAACTTAAATTTTTCGAGTCCTTAAACTCTACATCGCATCACGCACAGATCCCTTCTGATTATCTTCACAATACTTGTTGCTATTTCTCTAGTCCATTAATTCTTCACTGGACATTGCAATAGCTCATTCCATCTCCAACCCCTAAAATCTATTCTATATCTGCCACATGGGTCAACTTTATAAAGACCAACTCTGTTTACATCCTTCGCTTGTTCAGAAACTTCCAAGAGCAGCCTATTCTGCATCAGTCAAAGTAAGGTACAAATTCAGTCTGCCACAGAGGCATTCCATTCCTTGACTCCTAACCTGTTTTATGTTTTCCAACCACCGCCCGCCTTCATGACATCCTTCCTTCTCCCTCCACCGGATCTCAAACGTGTGCTCTAGGTTTAAATAATTGCTTCGGTCTTGAATATTTTTCTCTCATTTTTTTCCCCTGCAGAGATTCTATCCGTGTTTTCGGGATTGCCTCAGATTCCTTTTATCTATGAAATAATCACTGAGCACCTGTAGTCATTAACTCTCTAAGCCATAGTGTTTTGACCTCTTTCATGATACTTCCTAACATAAGTTAGTTAGGTTTCAGATCTAACTATATCCTGGCCAGTGGAGAGGGGACTATATTAATCAGGATTATACTGCAGATGGCTTTGAACTAAATGGGAACTGAGAATTCCATAACGTGTGGAATAGTATATGAGTATGTGAGTATGTCAGACTATACTGATTGACTTGTGCACCCAGAATACCATTAATTCAAAAGGAAAACATCTGTGCTTTTTACTATAGTGGACAAAAAATGGAAGGAACCAAATTTCCTGTCCTCTACACTCTCCCACCACTAGTGTCGGGGCAAGATAGTCATGGACCAGGCATCCTGCTTTGAATGAATGTGACTGGCGATAATCGTACAGCTAGCGACATTTTTTTTAGACTATTCCGGATGTCATTGGGTGTATCAGTGAGCTTTCTCTGCATAAGGAACCACCTTAGCATTTTGTGTCTTAATGTAACTCTATGGCATGGCAACTTGGACTGGGCTCAGCTGGGTAGTTCTGGGTAGACTGGTCTCATCACCCACCAATTTAGCTGAGAGTTGGCTGGTCCAGGGAGCCTTAGCTATGACTTACCTCTTATCCTCACGGTGCTCCATCTTTCGTCAAGTTCAACCAGGCCCTCATGCAGCAGCTGAGCAGGATGCCAAGAAAATAAGCAGAAATATTCAATACCTCTTAAGGCTTGGCCTCAGAATGGCTACACCATTGCTTCTATCTCACTCTATTTATAAGAAGAGCTACAAAGTCACACTACAAAGGGGTATAGGCTACCACATGGGGTGCTCAAATAAAATTTTTTTAACAGCTCCCAGTAAACAAGAGGCATCCTTCCACATTCACATCCCCTGAGTTCAGGCTTCTCACAGAGATTCCCTGGCTCAGCCTTGACTATTAGAAGCTGAACCTGCTTTCCCTGACGCATCTCCTCCAGGGTTTTTATAGCAGTATTGCAAAGGGAATTGCTTTAATTGGCTTGTTTACTCCTTACACTCGTTTAGAGAGATGGGGGTTTAATTATTAATGAACCAACTGTTTTATTTAGGGGAAAAAATTTAAAAACGACAGGAAATAAAACATTTGATGATGAGTCTAAAATTACCTGTACCTTATCTAATTAAACAATTAACAACTAACACATATTTAATATATTTTTTCTTTTCTCCCCCAAGATATGTAATCCTAGCAATCCATACTTTTTAAGGAAATTCCCTGTATTGATGGGTCTGGGGAGCCTTAAGAGGCTGAGTTGGGAAAGAGAACAAATAATACAGGCACAGGGTTCATGAAGCCAGGAGTCTTTCTTGCATTCTGAAGTGGTCATTTTGAAGGCATTCATTAGTTGGGCAGGTCATGGAAGAAAGAATCCAGAGGAACACTTAACTAATTAGGAGTTAAGAAGGGGAGTAATAGTTCTAGGGATTCTGGAAAAGTGCATAGATAAGCGAAAGGTGGTATGAAGAAGGTTCTCGTTCTGGGTGGGGGGAGGAGTTCTGAGAAAAACAGGGTCGTTAAGACCGTTGTGCAGACAAGATAGCTCTTCCCGGGGGATGAAGATATTCCTGGGTATCGTACTACTAACTGATCAGGATTAAGGTGAAAGAACACGGAAGCACGATCCTGTAATAGGAGACAAAACAGATCACTAAATGGAAACCCAGACGTAATCACTTGATTTTACAATGATAGCTCTGATTGGCAGCAATGACTGTAAATAGAGATTTTCAGTGGAAAAGACCGATTCAGGGGGAAGTGTAGAGAAAATTATTTAGTTATTTGTTCTATCATCTCTCTCTCTCTCTCTCTCTATCATCTATCTATCCATCTATTTAAAAAAGATTTCTTTATTTATTTGAGGGGGGACTGGGGAGGGGCAGAGGGAGAGGGAGAGAGAGTCTTAAGCAGACTCCACACTGAGTGCAGACCCTGACTCAGTACTCGATCTCATGACCCTGAGATCATGACCTGAGCCTAAACCAAGAGCTGGATGCTTAATCAACTGTGCCACCCAAGTGCCTCATATATATGTTCTAATTAAGTATATAATTATAATTTTTTTAGTGTATTGAGCATGTTTTAGCATTTTTGTTTACAAATTGCAGATACTGTTTTAGCTATCGGATACCCAGTAAGTATCTAGTGAATACCACAAAATTGCTGGTGTTCCAGAAATGGAGATCTGCAACCCTGATCCTGCTTCAAGAAAGGACTCACTGCTCAGCAGGGAATGTATGGTTGTATGAAAGCCTTCAGCTATCAGTCTGCCTCAGCTTTTGAGTCAAGATCAAGCTTTTCTAGAGAAGCTAGACAATGACTGAACAAGGCCTTGATACAAAGGCCTGTTTCTGCCCAAGTTGGGACTCATCCAGCAGATAATCTTTGTTTAGGAAATCCTTGTTGAAGATGTTGTATTACTTTATAGTCACCATGTTACTAATTGCTTTAGATTCTGACTGGTTATGGTATTTAACGTATGTTATGCTGTGGATTCTTTGTGGTAGCCAGGAGGTTCATTTGGTCTCCTAATGGTATAGGAGAATGGAAGCAAGAGTAAAGGTTATGAGTGTACTTGAAAAACTGCGTAGAAGAGTTAATTTTTATGGATGCTTGATTAACTATAATAACTAGAGAACTGCAACCACTGAAACTCAAAGATAATGCAAATCTTTACTCTTGTTTCCAAGTCCCATCTTCACATTCAGATCATCCTTTCCTAGCATGTATTGAAACTTCTCTCCTATTCCATTCCTTTTTCAGTAGATGAGCACATAACTACTCTGATAGGGTAAATGAAAGAAAATCCCAAAGGAAGATAATATGGATTGAGTGCTAAATAACTAAAAAAGATACTATAATCCCTCAATGAAATAAACAGAGTAGGTGTGAATGTTCATTGCACTGATGATGGTGGTGTGGTGGAATGGAACACAAAGACAGGGAAGAAAATTTGAGAAATGTAGACAGCAAGTAGAGATCTCCCTCAACTTACAGTGGGTTTACGTCCTGATAAACCCATCGTAAGTTGAAACTATCATAATTTGAAAATGTATTTAATATACCTAACCTACTGAATGTCATATCTTAGGCTAGCTTACTTCAAAAGTGCACAGAATGCTCACAATACCCTACAACTGGGCAAAATAATCTAATACAAACCCTATTTTATAATAAGGTGTTGAAAATCTGATGTAATTGATCAAATACTGTACTAAATGTGAAGAAAAGAATGGTTGTATGGGTACAGAATGGTTGTAAATGCATCCATTGTTTGCCCTTGTGATCACGTGGCTGACTGGAATCTGTGGCTCACCGTTGCTGCCCAGCCTCATGAGAGAGTATCATACAGCATATCGGTAGGCCAGAAAAAAATCAAAATTCAGTATTTGAAATATGATTTCGACGGAATGCACATAGCTTTTGCACCATCATAAAGTTGAAAAATTGTAAATCGAACCATTATAAATTGGGAACCATCTATATTCAGATTAAGGTTTGAAATTTACAAGAGCTGATAGAACTCAGGATTATATCTTTGTTTCTTTTTCATAAAAAGTGAATTTTCACTAAAATTATGCTGTCAATATAAGTATCATCTTTCAATTTCATAGACACGGACAATTTTTAACTTTGTCCTCCTCCAGTATTTATATATATTTTACACAGAGCAGGGATAAAATCCTGGCTTTTATGGTATAATCTAATATACAGATTGAAATATAATCTAGGAAATCTTAAATTATAACATTCTAAATAACTAAGATTTTACTTATCAATGCTGTCTATCTAGAAAGACTAATTATTGATTCATCAATCCAATCACATTTGCACATATTTGTCAATCATTATTGAGGTGCAACGTATTTCAGGTCTTATATACACAGGTGTTCTTAATGTAACTTCCAGGGAATTAGATATTTTCAGTGTTGTATCTAAATTTTAATTTGCCTAAAAAAACTGGCCATACCTGTGATTTTCATGTCAACATGGATTTTTCTGGGATTTACTAAGGTTCTTGAAACGAAAACGATGTTGTACTCTGTTTTTAATATCTTCTAAGAAAATATAAAAATCTGAAAAGCTTTATGATCAAGGAGGATTTTATAAACTTCATCTGAAATATATTGTTAGGAAATCTCAGATTTGGGCTGTTTCCATAATAATCTGGCTACTGTAGATAATGCTGCCTTAAGCATGGGGTACATGTATCCCTTTGAATTAGTATTTTCAGTCAGAGAAAGACAAATACCATATGATTTCACTCATATGTGGAATTTAAGAAACAAAACAAACAGGCAAAGGGGAAAAAAAGAGAGAGAGGCAAACCAAAAAACAGGCTCTCTCTCTCTCTTTTTTTTCTTTTTAAAAGATTTTATTTATTTATTTGACAGAGAGAGAGAGCACAAGCAGGGGCAGAGGGAGAGGGAGAAGCAGGCTCCCCATTGAGCAAGGAGCCCAACACGAAGCTTGATCCCAGGACCCTGGGATCATGACTTGAGCTGAATGCAGACACTTAACTGACTGAGCCACCCAGGCACCCCAAGAAACAGACTCTTAACTATGGAGAAGAAACTGATGGCTCCCACAGGGGAAGTGGGTGGGGAATGGATGAAATAGGGGATTAAGGAGGGCACTTGTGATGAGCACCAGCTGTTGTATGGAAGGGTGGAATGACTATATTGTATACCCGAGACTAATATTACACTGAATGTTAACTAACTGGAATTTACATAAAAACTGGAAAAAAAGAAATCTCAGATAATCTTATAATACTAAGAGAAATTTTCAACACAGAGCTTATTTGAAGAGAGTAGGGAAAAGGTGCCCCATCACACACAACTTCTTTAATAGCATCCAAAGAAATTGCATATGTCTTTTGGAAACCATGGTAAGTTAGGCCTTATTTCAATGCAAGGAGATGGATTAGGTACGTTGGACACACCTCTTGAAATTTGGAACATCATGCCTAGAATGTGTTCCCAAATACACAGAAATAATGAATTCTTGAAATAGTTCCCTGCATACTTGGAAAGAGCCAGTTTAGCTAATATCCAGTTTATACATGTTAACATACAGTTAGTATATATGTTACCTCATGTGGTGAAAAGAAATCCGTGAAATGAAATACTATGGGAGTTTGTGTAGATAAAAAAAAATATGTACTCAAAAAGGGCTATTTTTACTATCATGTGCATTGTGTTACATTGTTTGAGCATGGCTCACATAGGTTGGGGCTGATTTTAGGACAAGTAACTGCCATGTTTGTCCATGGAGTGCTTCAATACCACCTTCAAAGATAAGAATTTCAAGGAATCATTGAAATGATGACCCACGATTTAACATCCATGATTTAATTCCCGAGCCAAGATGAAAGAAAGCAATTTTAAATTTAGTTAAATTACATATATCATAAATATGCCTTAATATTAATACAAATGCAGAAAAATATAATAGTAGATTTAAGATTCATTCCATATAGATAGCACTTTAAAAACAAAGGTTCTATTATTCAGAAATTATCTTCATTAAATTATAGTTACTTAAATGAGTAATTCAAAATGATAGAAAACACAAAAGCCTTGTACTTAATGGTCAACAGATGCTATTGGCTTAATTATGGAGTTATATTCAATTATAAGGGTCTAAAGTCTGAAATTCTTCATCTTTTTGTGTAAGTTTTGATATGTAGAGTATGTGTCATTTTAAATATTAAATGTGATTTGCCAGATTTTTTCATTTATACAAAACTGACTGTTCTTTTGTTGAAATCTGCACTAGAAGATGAATCAAATTTGGCACTTCCTTCTTGCCACACAGTGACCCGGACATAGTGATAACCATGTCCCATCTCAGCCAAATAGTCTGTAATGGGAAACTGGCACATCATAAATCTAGTGGCATGAAAGTGATTTTTGTAAAGAAGAAATGACACACATTTAAACAGGTCTTGTTACAATCTTCAAGCTGCCATTTCTATCTCAGATACAACCATCAAAGGGAGCAGAGTGGCCCTGTTGTTCTTTATCCCAGTCCTAATAGTTCCACTGAAATATGCAGGATATTTAGTATTTTAGGTATAGGCCTTTTTATCAATGTCTCTTCAGTATATCACTTAACGCATGAATGCCTTTTTAAAATTCATCTGGTGGGGCGCCTGGGTGGCTCAGTCGTTAAGCGTCTGCCTTCAGCTCAGGTCATGATCCCAGGGTCCTGGAATCGAGCCCCACATCGGGCTCCCTGCTCAGCGGGAAGCCTGCTCCTCCCTCTCCCACTCCCCCTGCTTGTGTTCCCTCTCTCGCTGTGTCTCTCTCTGTCAAATAAATAAAATCTTTAAAAAAAAAAAATAAATAAATAAATAAATAAAATTCATCTGGTGATGTCAAATAAAATCATCCTACATTTTAAGAATAGAAACTAAACAAGTAAAGGGACCATGTTTTGATTACATATAGATGGTAAGGTTTTCTTCTAAGGCTCAAAAAGGCTTTTATTCATGGGTTAGTATAAGGAAACAACTGAGCTTGGAATTCATGAAAAACACTGTCATCTTATTAAAAAATTGATTCTGGATTAAAAAAAACAATAATTGAAGTAAAAATGAGGTAATTATTTTAAGACCCTATTGAAGATTTCAGTCAAAAAGGGAGGATACAATTTGGGCACTTTATTAATCATTCTTTTTTGGAGTTGTCTGAATTGGAAGCTACTCTATTGGGTTAACTCAATTAAAAGTGCTTGCAGGTATCATAAATCTCTTCATTTTAAGTGCATCATTAATTTTATGACAAAATTAACCCAACACCATTAGAGCAACAGGCAAATCTTGACAACTATTTTTTTAGACCATTCTAGTTGATATTTGAGGGGTCCACAAACAATTTTAACAGTTCACTAGGTTTTAACCTTGAGTCTACTCTAGCTGATGGGATCCTAGGATCGGCAGGGACATTACTGTTTCTATTGTCCTGTGGGAACAGTCAATGAAAAACACAGCTAGCTGTGATACATGAAACCTTTCCTTACCACACAGAACCATCCTTGATGTGTTCACTCTAATAGGGAAGATTACTTTCAGCTTTCTGCTTGCAGTGTTCTGATAACCTTGCATATTTAATTGTAATTGAGAGTCAAGTGACTTCTACAGAGGATGTATTTTAATTAGCTATCAAATGAATAGGGAGGTTGTTTGTCTAGATTTTCTTTCTTTGTACTAATTAATTGAGAGTCAAGGGTCGGGATCTTGTCTTGCAGAATCCATTGAAGACATTCATTTCAAATATTTATATACATCCACTTACAAGCATAGGACTCAGAGTTCATTTGACAATCTAATATAGGCAAAAAGGAACATTTTCATGAATGTGCTGGCATCACGCTGCAAGTCATAATGATTGCAAAGTAAATATTCAAAAAGGTTTATGTTTTCTGTTGCAGTCCTTAAGGTGAATAAAAGTGTATTATTTTAAATATCATTAAGCAAATGAAAGAGAAATCTATAGGCAAAGATTATATCTTAATTGACCAAAAATTATATTAAAAATAAAGGGCAAATCACTCCAAATTTGAAGAGTCCATAGAAAATAAATGGAAAGTAGAAATGAGGTAGTGTTTTGCATTCAATTACTTAAAATGAAAACATTTAGGCAAAAATTAATTCAGTTCTAAACTTCACCTTGTGCCTGGAGTTATATAGCACTACCAAAATGGTCACAATAATGTCAGTGATTTTAAAATTTATAAAACTATAAATATTAGGGGCATCTGGGTGGCTCAGTCATTAAGCCTCTGCCTTGGGCTCAGGTCATGATCCCAGTGTCCTGGGATCAAGCCCGGCATTGGGCTCCTTGCTCCGTAGGAAGCCTGCTTCTCCCTCTCACACTCCCCCTGCTTGTGTTCCCTCTCTCACTGTGTCTCTCTCTGTCAAATAAATAAATAAAATCTAAAAAAAAAAACCAAACAACCTATAAATGTTAGCCTAGAAAGTTTGCATCTGACATGCCTATATTTACTAAACATTTGAATGACCTCACCTGTGTCACTGTGTGATTTTGCAAAATGTGAGAAAATTCAGGATCCTGAAAAAGGTTGGGGGCACCTGGGTCGCTCAGTTGGTTAAACATCTGATTCTTGATTTCAGCTCAGGTCATGATCTCAGGGTTGTGGGACTGAGCCCTGTGTCAACCTCTGTGCTCAGTGCAAAGTCTGTTGAGGATTCTCTCTCTCTCCCTCTGCCCATCTTGCGCATGCACACATGCTCTCTCTTTCTCTAAAATAAATAAATAAATCTTAAAAAATATAAACGAAGGTGAACATAGTTATATGGTCAAAGTGAGTGTATATTGCTTTTCTTCAAGCATAAAAGAAATCTTTAACCCTTCCTCTGATAGGGATTGAAAAAAATGCTTTTGCCAGATTAATAGCTGCAAACAAAGTGCCACAGTTTGTTTGTTTTGTTTATTTAATATTTAGACAAATGGTTTAAGATGGGAATCACCACCACCACATCTTTCAAATCTTTAATTGTGGCATAGATCTCTGCAATTTCTCTGGGAATTTGTTCTTGCTTTTATTTTTACTATTCGGCCAGAAGATAGGGCAGTTTGGGAGAACTTCCACTTAGCCCTTATTTTAATCACTTTTCCTCCACAAATGCATGTCAGAGTTGTGCCAGATGCTCAGTATATGCATCCCAATTGTGTACTGAGGGGACAGAGAATAACTTCTGGGTAGATCCTTGGATGTACTAGATCCACTATATGATAAACTTGGGCCAAAACTTTACTCATTACTTGGATTCCACAGGCTCCCACTAAATGGGGGGGCATGATGATTTTAAGTTACCTTGTTATCTTCATCCATCTGGATGCTATATCCAACAACCCTCAAAAATTCTATTTCCTTTTTTCATTGCAAGGTTAAGACTGGTAATTGACATAGAACCCTTTGGTCTTCTGACCTACACAGCCTTGAGTTGATTATTAGCTAACCTAAGTTTATTTTCTTTTTTAAGCCTTAAATAAGTCATCCAACAAATCAATGTTTATAATTACTATTGTTCCATATTGTTTAAGAACCACAGCTACCATATAAGCCAATGCTCGATCTTTTTTTCTTTTAAAGATATATTTATTTATTTGAGAGAGAGAGAGAGAGAGTGCAAACAGGGGGAGGGGGAGCGGGAGAGGGGCAGAGGGAGAGAGAGGGGAAGAATCTCAAGCAGACTTCCCGCGGAGCATGGAGCCCGGCACGGGGCTCGATCTCACGATGCTGAGACCATGACCTGAGCCAAAATCAAGAGCCTGATGCTTAACCAACCGAGCCAACCAGGTGGATGTTGATCATCTATCTATAATTCATCCCAGTCACTGCCAGTGGGACTCTTAGAAATTGTGGTGTTACTGCATGTCTGGGTAATCATCACCCCACTTATCACCAACAATGGTGTCTTTATTATATCTGACTGGTGGGTGAATCTGTTTTTAGAATTCCTTCCTTTGGGGCGCCTGGGTGGCTCAGTTGGTTAAGCGACTGCCTTCGGCTCAGGTCATGATCCTGGAGTCCCTGGATCGAGTCCCGCATCGGGCTCCCTGCTCAGCGGGGAGTCTGCTTCTCCCTCTGACCCTCCCCCCCTCATGTGCTCGCTCTCTCTCATTCTCTCTCTCTCAAATAAATAAATAAAATCTAAAAAAACAAACAAACAAACAAAAAGAATTCCTTCCTTTGCTTTGACAGGCCACTTCATATTTCCTGAAGCAGAGCTTGAGACAAAGGCTTTATGCAGTTTATATTAGGTAATGATCTGGAGACTATGTATGGGAAACTGGGAATAGTACAAAAGCTCCACAGATGGGTATTTTCAAATTGATTACCACTATGTGAAACTTGGGCTGGTTTCTCAGAGAACTTCAGAAGAAACAGGAAGAATGAAGCACAGAATTAGCTGTCTAAAAGAAGGAAGGGGCATTTTTTAATGGTTAATGGTTTCTCCATTGGCTAATGGTTGCTCCATGGAGCATTAACACCTTCATATTCTCAGGTCACACATGCCTAAGTTCCAGGTGGGTTCCTGTAGAATTCCTTGTTCTCCCCATGGTTGGTCCTTATATCATTTGTCGTCAAATAATCAAGGTCAACTAAGAGTTAAGCTTGAGTAAGGAAGGACTGTAAACCTGGATGATTTGAGGGGGAGCACATTCTAGAGTGGATCATAAAGGTGCTCGACCAGTGAGGGAGAATATAAGAGAATTTATTTAACCTCATGGCAAGAACATCTAGAGCTTGCCTTTTGCACCAGCTCAGAGATGCCCCAGGGCAGAAAGCAAGAGTGCATTATAGGCCAAATAATGCCTCTCAAATATGTGCATGCCCTAGTCCCTGAAATCTGTGCATAGGTAACCTGACTGCAAGGGACTTTGCAGATTAATTTAAGGTAGTGGACCTTAAAATGAAGAGATTATCCAGGTTGATTCAATCTAATCCCATGAGCCTTAAACACAAAGGGCTTTCTCTGGATGATGGGGGAAGGGACCAGCAAAAGGGAAACCAAGGAAATTATAAATCTGATGGAAATATGAAACATGGTTCTGGGATGTTCTGGGGAGGATTTGTTTTCCCCATATTCTTTATCAAGATGCAAAGTCCTGGGATCTGTATTCAAAAAGGAAGTGGGTAGCCATCCTTCTGCTGTAGAGTGACTGCCCCCAATCCAAGATTCTACAGGCTTTCAAAGGGTGATGCTGCCAGAAAATAGGACAGACGCCTAGGACTGTTTCCAAGAAAGGGAAGGGGTGTGGAAGCACTAACGAAGCCTGTCTCTCTCCCAGTGAATTCACAGAGGTTAGAGCAAAACATAGGACATGATATTTGGGGATGTAGCTGGGTGTGGATTACAGAAAGAATCCTGGTCCTATGGTATACAGGAACATGTCATTTTTATGCACTTCTTTGTTTCATTATTTAAGTAAATAAAAACATACTGATATGAGAATGAAAATAGTCATACCGGGTTCTAGGAGAGACCCACTAGGATATATGAGGGAGAAATGGTCCAGGAACCATAGGCCTAAGAAAGATATTTAAGAGGCGTAAAATTGATGGCAAGTGGGAACAAGTAAATATTGCATACCCTACGTACTGGACAGCACTGGAGGTCCAGTATCTTCTCCATAATTAAACATCAGTAAATGGAAAAGAAAAACATAAAAAGCACTTTGGACTATTACTATTTTTTAATTTCATAGCATGCTATGAAAAACTAAGTTAAGAAGGAACCTGAGTAAAATAAGGAAGGACTTGTTCCTGAGGTACAAGCATACATGAAAAATCAATTGAATCTGCAGGGTAAAAAGTAACTAAAAATGCAGGTCAGAAACTTGAAAATCTCTTCTAGAATAAAAGAAAAAAAAGAAAAATTATTAATATGATACATGTGTGAGAAAAAAAGAAAGACTTAACCTAAGAACTTCTGTGTATTAAAGAAATCAATTTGTACACAAGTAAATAAAGATATCTTGAAGAGGGGGCGCCTGGGTGGCTCAGTTGTTAAGTGTCTGCCTTCGGCTCAGGTTATGATCCCAAGGTCCTGGGATCGAGCCCCACGTCGGGCTCCCTGCTCAGCGGGAAGCCTGCTTCTCCCTCTCCCACTCCCCCTGCTTGCGTCCCCTCTCTCTCTGTGTCTCTCTCTGTCAAATAAATAAATAAAATCTTAAAAAAAAAAAAAAAGATATCTTGAAGAAAGCGAATCTCAGCTAAAAACGTTGTAAGTAGACAAAAGCAATAAAAACATAAGTGCATATGTGGAAAAATATATTTATTATAATTAGTTTTGTATTTTTAAGGCTGGGGATAAATGTTACAAAAAAAGAAAAATCTGTTTGGTCTCAGACTTATCCTTAACAACACTGAATACCAGAAGGCAGTGTGAGGCAGGTGCAACCTAATTTTGCAGGAAATGGAAAATCTCCATACATTGAGTTGAGTTGAGTTGACATTTGTTTGTGAAGACCTTAGAGAGATGTTTGTATAAATATAAGAGCTCAGCAAATAAACCACAGATAAAGGCAAAAATTTTTTATAAGTATATTTGATGAAATATACCAATAAAATAAGACTTAAATAAAAATAAAGAAATTAAGAATGAAAAAATTATATAGTGAAAGGAATGATGAGTTTTAAAAGAGAAATATTAAATGTAAATATAGTTGAAAATATTCCAATTAATAAAGGGAAGACAAAAATATAAAAATACTATTTCTTTTAACATTTGTCAAAATAAAACCACAAACTGTATCAAAGACAATGAGGGTAAGTTAGATTGGGGAATCGAATGATATTAAACTTCTCATATTAGATGGAAAAAAGATATTTTTAAATTTTGGATTTAATTGTTAGTACATTTTTTAAAGTTAAAAATATTTAACAGTAAGACAATAAATAAATATCTTTCAAATCAAAAGACTAAAATAAATGCATTCATGCCATATGAAGTCTGCATAGGATAAACAGAAGCTGAATAAAAATAACTAAATGAAAGCTCAGGAAAGACATAAAAACAAATATTTTAATGTTATTATATTTTAAAAGGGGTAGAAAATTTAAATTTATGCATGAGTCTACAACAAATGAAAATTCTTTAAAATGATAACTGGTTATTTCTAGTGTTTTAGTGGTAATTTTTCTTTTTTCTTTATATTTATTTTCTACATTTTCTAAAATGACTTTTTTTTTTAAACTAGAGAATAAGCAATACCGGGATACAGGTTATGACAAAATAGTCAAAGAGGAATACTGGCTTCCTGCACTGTCACTTTGGATAGAAAAAAAGAGAAGCAAATGGAGAGAAATATGATGATTTTACATTAAGGAATAAGAAACTAGGGATTAGTTATCCCTCTGGGTAAGAGTAGTGATTTCTAAAAATTATAAGCCAAAGAAGCGAAACATGACTGAATTTTACAAAAATAGGAGAGAAATGCCATCTTCACAATTAATGGGACATCCAAGGCAGTGTGTGAAAATATGTGAGGTGTGTGTTAATGTTGTTGTTGTTTATTTATATAGATTTCCACAAATATACCGTTGAAGCTAGCTGACTGCAAGGACGGAGGTTACTCCTGTTTAGAAATCTCATTGTTCAGTTATTTCCTACCTAACTTTCGACATTACCCACTGAGAAATGTAGCTCAGTGAAGTTACTCTAAACTTCAACTCTGTGTATTGTTTTTTAAGTATCTCCATAAACAGCCTTATATTTCAAGCTCCTAATTTTTTTTCTCAATCAGATTTCACAGTTTATTCTGTATGTGAAAAAGCATTTTCCCATTTACAGTTAAATTACTGACCTGAATAAGATGTGTATGGTTTTCACTATGGACATTATTCTTTTGAAAGGTTATAACAGTTTTAGTACTGGTTTCCCAAGTTACTATGGCGTAAATAGCTAGAAATCAATTGCATCAGGAGGCTCATATTTTATGTATTAAAACTGCAGAAGAAACTACAGTTGAAAAATTATCTTGGAGTAAACAAATGAGTAAAGCATGAGTACTATATTGCTTAATTTCACCATTATCTTACAAACCCCAGCTACAGGGACAGACTATCCATCAGAGAAAATGAACACAGTTTAAGCATAGAATTTATCAAATAAGCCATCTTCAGTACCAATTTTTCTTTTGATTTTTGATCACTTTGGGTACAAAAAATGATAGGATTCACTGGAAACTATTTTTCAGAATACGTTACAGCCATTTAAATATAATAACTATTAGAGAAAAGTTAAACCAGAGAATTCATTTCATTTCATTTTTTTTTTTAGACTAGATACATGCATAGCACATTATGAAGTACATGTTCCTGGACCTGTGGATATTATATCATCAAAAGCTAAATGTTGTTCTGAGTAAAACTACTTCTGTATATTGTTAATTATCTTTATCTTTTTCTTGGTGTGTTAACTTTCTGGATATATTAGCAATGGAATTGGTAACAGAACTGAAAGATGAACCATTTTCTGGCTCTTTTTGTTGTTTTTCTCATATTCAAAATACATGGAAAAAATAATTTTTTGTGCTATATTATCTGGTAATCACCTTCACAAAGAAGTGCTTGAGTCTCTCCTTTTCTTACAAGCTACAATTCAAGGGTTTCTATTTAAACAATGATTTTAATTTGCATTAAATTATATCATCTAATTTTGAAAAAGTTTTCATTAAATAAACTGATGGAAACTGGAATGGAGCATTAGGTAAAGAAAACAGCTTTCAAAAAATGGTGAGTTCTATTTTGCTCAACTCTGTGGGATTCTTAGCCTCTTATATTTTAATTTCTATTTATTTATTTATTTTTAAAGATTTTATTTATTTATTTGACAGAGAGAGACACAGCGAGAGAGGGAACACAAGCAGGGGGAGTGGGAGAGAGAGAAGCAAGCTTCCCGCTGAGCAGGGAGCCTGATGTCAGACTCGATCCCAGGACCCTGGGATCATGACCTGAGCCGAAGGTAGACGCTTAACGACTGAGCCACCCAGGCGCCACTATATTTTAATTTTTAAAGTAAAACTACGTGAAAGAGTTGATTCTGTAAATAGCAATAGTATTCTTAGGAATCAGATTTTACATCAAGAGTGTTTGAAGATATGGACATGTGAGGGGCTAAAGGAAAATAAGCAGTGTATTTTTTTTCCTATTCATTTCACCACATACACCAATTTTCTCAGTTAGGGTTTGGAAATTGTGGGTACTTTGCATATTATAGTTCATTTATAGTAGCTATAACATACACTGAGTATTGAACTTCTTCATATCTGAGTTATCATAAAAGCGGAAAGTAACATTTGTACAAGAAAAGTACAAGCTTAAATCTCAACCTCAAGAAACAATGAAATAAGCATATAATCGAACACAAAACAAAATAAAACATAATCATAAATGACATTAAATGGCCAAATAAAACATTTACATAAATTAAAATAGCCCAAATTTACACAAAACTGTTTCTAAATGAAACTTTTCTCCCTTAGTTGGTTCTCCCTTTTTTGTTTTGTTTTGTTTTTTTACTGTATAGGCACATTACTAATACCAAATTTCTGTAACTCATGCATCATCAGTATTAAAAACTTAAAGACTTCGGAGGGAGCACCATGATTTTGATGCTGAGGGGCTTTTTTCTTTCTTTCTTTCTTTTTTCTTTTTTTGACTTAGCTGTTTCAGGTGAGAGTTTTTTAATAATGGAAGGCAGAACACAGCCCTAGATCATTTGTCCTTAATAAGTGCATTTTTTTCCCCAGAAGAAATTTGGCAGTCTGTAGACATTTTGGTTGTTGCAACTTTGGGTGGTATTAGTAATATCTAATGGGTAGAAGGCATAGATCCTGCTAAATATCCTTCCCTAAAAGGACAATAAAGAATTAACTGGGCCCAAATGTCTAGAAAACCCCTACTTTAGAAGAATAGTCATTTGGGTAGGAAGGAGAATTTACCATGAAATATTCATTTTTAGAAAATATGTTCCATCAAATCTTGAAGGAAAGTTTTAGGAAGTATTTTGGTGATGGCATTTATAAAGGATGGTCACCGTGGAGGAGAATTATACACCTGAATTTCTAGCATTTATATGAGTTTTTGCATAAGAGTATTGAAATAGAAAGAGCTAGAGCTATCTAAATAAATTTAAGTAGTTGAAAAAATATCTTTGTCCTGTAAAGACTGAAGGCAAAATAATTGCAAAAAGAAAGACTATGAACTCTGATGTGGACTTGAGTGCACCAGCATGGGATGGTGAAGCATACTGTGGACATAAGGACCCTGATAATGTAGATGGGACCTCAGGGTTAAAAAGTATATCCCGAACTCTCTCAAGTATGGTTTTCATCAATGCCCTAGTGAAAAAACAGGCCATTGTGCCAGACTCTGGGTGTTAGTTAGTTGTCTGTACATCATAAATGATATGCTAGATATTTATACCACTGTTAACTGTATCAAGATCATCTCAATCTGTAGGTTCTGTTTCCTTCGAATAATAATTTCAGTTACATTTATAAAGCTCTAATATAAAAAGGCCACTTTAGATAATATAACTCAATGATAGCTCCAGTAAATCAGAGCCTCCTGTATTTCCTTCTCCAGGCTGATACTCCAGGTCGGTATACCGATAACCATTCCACTTACTCAGATTGCATGAGATGCTATTTAGGCATTATTTTGAGTCTCTCCTTTTCTTTAAAAATAATGCCAAAATAATGCCTAAATAGCATCTCATGCAATCTGAGTTTTCTTTAAAAATAATGCCAAAATAATGCCTAAATAGCATCTCATGCAATCTGAGTTTTCCATAAAGTACACTTTCTGAGAATGGGAAAGGCAGGAAGAGCTTTGGCTTGTTTCAACACAATTGTCACATTACTGTGTCTATAACCTACCTCTCTTTCTACTGCAATATAAGAATCCATAAGAAGCAATGTAAGATGGGGGAAAAATATGAAGCAAGGAAAATGTTTCTGCTCCAAGAAGAGAGAAAATGCTTTCTCTATTGTGCTTTTAAAAGTGATGCAATGAAATCTATCTAACCCAGAAAGTATGCTCTAAGGATATAACAAAAATTACGTCTCATGTTTACTAAAATAGTTTCCTAGGGATATTACAGTCCACAAATAAAAGAATTTTCTTACTTTTAAAAACTACCCAACACAAGCTCTTAAATATGTAGAATTTCATTTAAATAAGTCAGTCAACAATTTTTTATAAAGTATTTAACACTTCATTGTAGAAACATAGGCAAAATGACTATTATAACCAAAATGAAAAATACTGTTCAATTTAAAAAATGTACTTAAACAAGAACCTGAAAAAGTTTATGATATGCATAACATTGTTCAAGCAAAATTGCACTAGTATTACATAAATCAATAGTTTATAAAGGCCTCAATATGGCAAAGTTTAGAAATAGGTAGTATGCATGCACATAGTACAACAAAAAGTCTCTTTATAAAACAGCAGTTTTTTTTTTTTTTTAATGCTTGTACAAAGGGATAAAGAGCAACCACAAACATATTTCATCTGTTAGGTTAATACATTATGACAGCTAAAAGTCAGTCATGTCTATCAGAGGAACAAAAAGCCCTCCATACCTTGTGAATAAATCTTTTGTGCCTTTAAAGATATCTGTATAAAAATGCTATCCTTTTTTATACAACTTAAATAAATCGTACTTATTTCAGTCAAAATTTGAAAACAAACAAACAAAAAGTGAATGGGGTCCATGTGTTTTGCATAACCAAAAGAAACCAGAGTACCAGAGTAACTGGTCAGCATTTATACTCTCCACCTTTGATTATGGACAGATAATTGTTCTTCTATATCCTGGAAAGTCCTTTAAGAATATATTTTGAATAGGGCAAATATTGGATTAGTCATACTGTATATTGAAACTATTTACCAACTACTCTATACTATAACGGTTGTTTTGCCTCTTCCTCTTGACCTAGCAAAGAGAATGCATTCACATAATTGAAATTCTGTCATCAATTTGTGTGCTTATGTATTATTGTTCAGTGTTCTGTGTGGTAAGGGGTTGGGTTAATCTTCCACAAAATGCACATGACTAGGAAGAACTTCCTAAGGCATGCGTACCCAATGCCCTGTTGTGCTCTAGGCTGGCTATTTACCTCAGGACTGAGGGAGAACAAAAGGTCTTATCCCATAGCAAGTGTGGTCTTTCCACTTCTGGTTATATTTTTGCTATGTTCTACCACCTAAATATAACTATTGTTTACAGGGTGTATATGTTTAGTATATCACATAGAGTCCACTAAATTTTGGCAAATGTGGTTGTAGGTATTCATGCAAATTATTAATTGTATATATTTTTAAAAGTTTTTCCTCAAAATTTTCATCTACCACTTGGCAATCTAAGGCTAATTTCAAAGCAGGTGATGCTGGAATTGTGAGGGCTAGATATTTTCAGCAGTCTGAATCAATATTAATGTGCACAAACAAGAGAGTTGACCATTCAATCATTCTTCCATCAGTTTAAATGGAAAAGTAAAATGACATTGTATTACAGCTTTCAGACCATATAATGAAAAAGTGCAGAGATTCTCTTTGTTGATTAAGTAGAACCAAAAAAGTTCATATAAAATAGATTGCTCATATTCACACTACAAAGGAATATGTTGTTTTTAATTTTTAACAAATCCAAAGGTGAATCATATCAGCAGCATTGTTGTAAATTGTATTGTAGTGCAGTTCTTTTTCATAAAAATACCATACAAATGGTCAATCAATAGTCATCAGCAAAAAGTAAAACCCAGAAAACTCAGAAAACGATTAACCAGGAGAAAGATAAAGAAGGAGGTAATGCTGATGCCAAAACAAGTATAATACTGTTGGAACATACAAAAGTAATCCTTATATTTTATACATTTCTACAGCATATAAAAGGTATCACTGATTATGCCACTGTCTCTCTTATCCCAATTTCTATTTTCTTTGGAAGCAGTTCTTTCCTTTCATCAACACTTCCTAAGGAGTTTCGACAGTTTTGCCCATCCATATATAGTTTTGCATACACCGGATTGGAGTAATTTGTTGGCTGAAGGAGAAAAAAAAAATAGAGAAATTCAATTTTTATCATCAATTCTGACCACATTAGTTATTTTCTAGGATGTCTATCTTTCAATGTTAACCACATTTATATGCAATACATTTAATTTTCTAAATAGTAATTACGTAAATGTAATTGAATTTCTGTTTACAGGCTTTAGTTGACTTTTGTGCGGTATTAGATAAAAACATAATGGTACGTTTTTCAGGTAACTGGTGAATCTAAGTGGAGCTTTGACATAAAAGTAAAAGCCCGAGGATATCTTTGTGAAGACAGTATTCACTGAGATTACTTAAAAGCATGAAACGTTAAACCAAATCATCTTATTTCCAGTCCGTGTGCTTGCCCCCTCATCACCAGAGCAGTGGCAGGAAAGATGTGTTTACAGAAAGTCATCTAATTGCTTGAGGCTTATAATTTCTTCAATATGAAGTTAAAAACAGGAAAACAAAGAAAATAATAGTAAAATACATTGGTGGAATAGACTTTAAAATAAAGACAATATTTTTGCTTCAAACAAGTTATATGTATTTATTATTGTAAATACTTTTGGACTCTTCCAAGGATTTGAAGTTCATAGTTATCGTAATTTTCATAGATACCTAGAGCACTTTGAAGTAGAATCGAGACATGCAGAAGTGATCTCTTCCAGTTGAAAACATGCAATGTTTATCATTTTATTAATTGTAACTTAACCCAAGAAGTTACTGCCTAGTTTTTGTTTAGTTTTGTTTTTGTCTTCCCAAATGCAGAACACTAAATCTCAGTTCCGACAAAGAAACATATAATCTTTGAGCCATGCAAATGAGACAAACATGATAAAAAATGAGAATGAAAAACAGCTGATGTGAGAGAGGTACAAAGGAGAACATACTCATCCCCAGGAATCTTTATTCCCTTATTTTTATCCCTCTTCCATCTACCATAAGCCATGTAACTTAAGACTGAGTACCTTCCTCTAGAAACTAGTTACTTAATAAAAAAAATTTTTAAGACGGGTCTCATTAGACCATTTCTAATTTCTCAATATGATGCCACATTTTGTAGTATATTTTTATTTAAGTGGACATCAAACTTGTAAATACTAAACAAAATATCTTAATAGGAAATGAATAAAACCAAACATGAATATAAGTTTAAATTTTTCAGTTTAAATTTCTGGCTAGAGATTTCTAAGAATAGCAAAAACTCATTTTTATTGTTAAAGTGCTGTGACATTTTCAAAATCAGCAGAAGAGATATTTCTACTTACTAGCTTGTCTAAAATGATAACAAACATGTCTTTGTAATCTTGCATAAGCAGGACATCTAACATAAGCCTCAGATTTTAATACTGTTTTGAAATCTCTTGTTAATTAAAAACTCAATTAAAGACATCCCTTATCTAAGTCCAGCCATCATCTTTCATTGCGAGGGGTTCTGTGATGGAATGGATATGGAATAATGAATTTTCTTCTCTCACCCCAGCAGTTAGTGGTCCTTTCAAATCAGAGTTTAGGTAGATGGGAGGCGCTGTGTGCGGAAGCTTGAAAGCACTGGACCCTCCCCCTATATACCTGGCCTGTATGTAAACAGAGAATTTTAGTTTCCGACCTAATATCATGGAACGATTTTCATTGACATGAACTCATATTAAGTCATAAAAATAGCATAAAAATAGCATAAAAATACTCATTAGCCCTGGGGCACAAACAGTGTGTTCATCGTAGCTTTAATAGATTAAGAAAAAACTATAAATATTGGATCTGTGCTTCTTAAGTAGACATTTCTGTTATGTACAGCTTACTGATAGTCACGCCATGCATCAAGATACCTCCATACATTTCTATTTATTTAACTTCATCCTTCCCAAAGAAATCATATTTTTGCTAACTACTCTGTGAAAAATATACAAGACTCCCCCACTTAAGGTTTTGTCCCTTTGAAAAGTTCTGACAGTAGCCCATTTTGAACACTCAAATATCTGACTGCTTCTAATTAAAGATTCATCACCACTCTATATTTAAAAAATTTTTTAAATGTTATATTTAAAAAAAAATCTGTATTTTGGAAATCTGACTCTCCAAATGAATTACTAATTAAACTAGTTCACTAAGTCTCCGTGCAAGAACACTGACTTTAGATTTTCTTGGGTTTAAGGGCAGAATTAGCCAATCTGGTACAGTCATATTCGGGATAGAGTACTTATTAGTGACCCCAAATGGGGGAAAAAGCTAGGCAAAAATTTGAAGACCATAAAAAAATTAATGTACAAATTTGAAGTAAATTAAAGGTGAGTTGAAAAAAAAATTAACTATCAACTCTTAACAATGAATAATCACAAAGTTGGGGATAAGGGCAAGGGTCTCAGAAAAAGATTTTAAATATAAAATCAGGTCAATATTGCCTCTTCATTTTCCCCCATAAGGACCTCATTGAAAAAATATTGAAAATAATCTAAGTAAAATTTGAGATGAATTTGGAGATAAAACCAGTAAATACTAATTTCCTTTTTTTGAAATCTTCAAACTGTTCTGTGATTGCCTCCATAGTCAAATCTTTTTTATTAACTTTACTTACTGTTTCAGTTATTTTGATTAGAAGATATGATTGAAGTATAAATTTTATCCATTTTGAAAATAATGAAAATGCTTTATAAAATCCTTTTTATGTGTGATGCAATTTTCATTTGATCACATCATGACTATATCAAACCATCATAACTCAGCAAATACTCTATGAAAAACATTTGGTCATTAAGGTTGCTTCGGTGTGGTCCTCTTCTTTCTAAAATTGTTTATACCTATTAGGACTAGCTGTGTCTCTTGCAGTTACTTCTTAGGCAATAATTCATATTTACATTTCAAAAATCAGAAGCTAGCTAGACTCAGCCATCTAAGTCACATTAATGTAATTTTGGTCAATCAGTCAGCAAATTGGTAAATAAATATTTATTGAATGTTATGTGCAAAGTACATTAAAAGTATATCTGAGGGGCACTGGAGCATAGTTTTATCTTCCTAGAGTAAATGTGGAAAAATTTTTAAATGGAGTACTAAAAAGCTATTTTCTTTAAGTAACCAAAATTGGCTTAATTCTATCACTAGAAATAAAAATGATGGGGAAAATGAGAACTCTCCTTATGAAAAGTGTATAAAGTATGTCCTCATCAGTTCATATTATACTTACAATGTACTTTCTCCCAAGAAAAATTCAAAGAATACGAGAAGTCTATTATTTATCTTCTTCATAGATAAATTATGAAATAACAATGTGCATAATATATAGAGTCTTCCATTTTTAAGTAGAAAACACTGAAACTTAGGTTTCTAGGATTTATTTCATGAACAACTTCAAATGTAGGAGTTAATTAGTGAATTAATAATTAATAATAAGTATAAATTTACTTCTAATTAGGAAAAAAAGTCACTACAATATCCTCTGATAGTGTAAAAATTTATACATGCACTAATAATTGATTCCTTTTCAGAGAAATAAATATTTGACCATCGATTTCAGGCTCAGATAGTCTGGCCATGGATTCAGAACTAGCCTGAATGTATGGGACCCTATTCAACATCTTTGGAAACAGCTGTTGCTATGAGCGCAAACCCATTTGGACATAGATTGTGATTATTTACAATGTAAAGGTGCATTTTGGACAAATCATCTTTAATTTTTCAGAAAATAAATTAGCTATTCAATAAATGAATGAGTAAGCTAAGAAAAATCATTCCGTAATAGCAAATTGATGTTCTTAACTCACAGTAAAATAGTCTATCATTACCATACAAAATATGAAGATAATACAGTGTAGTGAATCTTTGCAAGTTTACTTTATCTGGATAATTGTATCATTTATTTATTTCTCTTAAAAGCTGCTAACCTGAGCATACAATGATAAGAATAGAAACTTTACCAGAAAAGTTAGATTTTTAGGCTGTGTGTATCAACAACGTGACTCAAATCGATAGGAAGGCTATTATAGTAGAAAAATATTTTTCAAATTTTTACAAACTTTGATTTGATTACAAACAAATCAAATGATTACAAACAAATCCCAGGGCACAGCTTAGCTGAATCAATGAAACACTACTGGAAATAAAATACTTATTTTGACAATGAAGTACTGTACTCTTTTTATTATTAAAAAATAAATCAGACAGTATTTTTATGCTAGGCTGTATATTTAGATACGCCAACATCTCAACACATTTGAGTAAAACATTATTTTAAGTAAACTATACATGTTTATAAACTAAATGAATGAATACATATGTATTTTCCAAAACATGTTATCTTAACTTCATGCTTCAGGTGAATGCAAGCCATAATTTTATTTTTTTCTTTAAAAGAGACTATAACATTCAATGCATCCTAAAGTTCTTCACTGTAACTTCAGATAAAAGAAATGCTGATAAAATTCAGGACTATATTACAGATAAATGACTCAGGAATGTTAGTGCTTACTATCATCTTAAAACATATTACCTTTGTTGCATCTATCATAAAACCAGGATCTAAAAGACCTCCATCGTTGTGATCATGATCCACCTCATACATGTTATAAGATGGATTCCCAATTTCTACATTGATTCCTCCGTTGATAATAGGCTGTCTTCTAATAGTTTTTGTCCTAGAATATGTGAACATTAATGCAAGTGTAAATTGTCTCAATATTACAATCATGATACATAAAGCTATCATATTTGTAGATTTACTGACTTATTTTAACATAACTCACAGAGTTCATAAATAAAAGTGCATTAAAAATAAATATTTATCAAGTCATAGAAGAACCGAAAAAGTCTTAATGTGATAAGTTAGTTATTTCCCCAAATTACTTAGATTTGACAGCAAAAAATGCACTTGGAACATATTCCTCTTAAATAGCTGATACGTTAGTTGAAACTGAATATTCACTAATTCGTTATTTCTTAAATTAACTTTTACCCTTTATTTCTGAAAACTATGACTAAAAAGTAGTGATAAAGAATCTTTGAAATAAATTGTTTTCTTTTTTTTTTTGTTTAATTTATTTATTTGACAGAAAGAGAGAGAGGGAGCAGAAGCGGGGGGAGGGGCAGAGGGAGAGGGAGAAGCAGGCTTCCCACTGAGCAGGGACTCAATCCCAGGACCCCAGGATCATGACCTGAGCTGAAGGCAGATGCTTAACGGACTGAGCCACCCAGGCACCCCTGAAATAGATTGTTTTCAATCCCTAAGTCATCCTTTTTTAAAAAACTGACTCACAAACACTTGGTTCCAGATAATAACCCTACAGACAACCTACTCCTTCCAGATCTTTATAACTTCATATTCACATAAATTGAAAAATCACACTTCCAGGAATATATAACATAAACCAATGCAGAATTTGTGAATGAAATGCACAAGTTGTGATACATAATACATATTTAGTATCATTGTATTGATATTACTAATCTTACACATTAAGATAATAGGGTGCACTTCAGAGACTCTTGCTGTTTCATGGAAAAACTACCAAAAATGTAAAATTCTACTGAAATTTTAATTAATATGTGCCCTTGTTAGTTTTGTTAGAATATATAAATGGAACCATTCCGTCAACATAACAAAGGGGACGAGAGTTCTGAATTATACTCACTTTAAAATAAAATAGAAGGATAAAATAGTTCGAAAACAAGATTTTGCAGTTGGAATAACTAAATCATGTTTTTAAGAATTAAAAAAAATTAAAAAGAAAAACACTACGTTTTTGTAACTCTGTATGTAATTTATTTACTGACCTTTTGTCTAAACCACTGAATCTTACCTTCTTTTTCTTTTACAAAGCACTAAACCAATTACTAAGGTGGTTATCAAAGTCACCAGGAGGACTAGAGGCACAATGATAGCGATGCTTCCTGAAAAAGAAATGCATGAATAGGTGAACGCATAAATAAAACGATTTAAAGAGTGATATAACTGAATACTTTACTATACCAAATCATTTGACCATTGATGTAATGAAAAGTAAGGCTCAGGCCAAATGTCTATATTCTTAGTTCATAACTCTGTTACTGAAAAATCACTCTCCTATTAAATACTTGATCTGCTGGAAATGTTTCTTTAGATATCTTTCATTTATGTGTTGCAGTTAAATACCTTGAGGTTAGAAATGATGATTTCTTTGTCAGTCTGAGTCTGATTCTCACTACACACATTTACTTGCAATGATGTAAGTAAGTACATGTTGGGAACTTATTATAAATCAATGGTGACTGAACACACATTTACATAGTTCCACTGGCTACAATCCTGCCTTTACTTTTGTTCCTTTAGCTATAAATATTCTCTATCAGTGAGTAATTGTGGCAAATCAGATGGCAGCCTGGTCAAATAGAAGGACATCAGAGTTGGATTCAGATAGACAGAGCCTGAATATCACTTCCACGACTTACTTAGAATGAGCCCTTGGATAGGTTATTTCAAACTTGAGGCTCATGCTCCTCACCAATAAAAAAGAGACAAGGAGACCTACTACACAGGGCTATTAATTTGGTTCAACAGAATAGTGGGGTGGGGAGGCAAAGGGGATTCTCTTTCTTAAGTTCCATTCCAGAATAATTTCAGCAAAATAAACCTGAGGGTTTGGCTTATATTATAAATGTCCATTTTCACATTTTTCCATGTATTTACAAAAATTATCTTAGGTTGTATCACTTATCTTCAAAATGGAATAAAAGATCTATGGAAGAGATCTCCAAGAGTGGTCAGAGAAACTGGGTCTTAGTTTTTATGCATCTGAACATAGGGGAGAAACAAAATGGAGGAGAACCTGTATTTCTGCCTTGGCAATAAGAGCATCCATTCCACCACCTCCCCCTGGCCCCCCCAGAGGAAGGAGAGAATACCCCTTTGTTGGTAATGTGATCCACAGGAGAATACACCTACAGTTATGTCATGCAGGAAGAGAACTGAGAAGGTTGCTTAATAACAAGAGAGTATTAAGTAGTTCTATCAAGTCCCTAACGTTAACTTTTCCAACAGATAAATATCTAGTACCTATGACACAAAGGCTTTTGTCCCTTTAGAATAAGCATCTGGTTGATTCCGTTGAGTCAGCGAAAAACTAAAGCAAGTGAACCTCAAAACTAATTGAAATTTTTTGTGGGGATCTTGAATGGCTCAAGAATGAAATATTAGGAATTAGTAAGTATATAAACTTTCCTCTGCAAATACACATGCATGTAAAAATACTGTGGTAGAAATTAATGGTAATATTTAGCATAATAAGCAGCTCCTAAGGGTAACAAAATAGTAATACAGATCAGTTTTGACAACTGTAGACAGAAGATATCTGTGTGACATAGTCCATACTGGAGATTGCTTACCAAAATACCAAAAAGGCTTTATTAAGGAACTATCACGTATAAAATAATCTTCTAATTTGGAACTTTAAAAATCATTTGTTTAAAATAACCAAATAACTACCTTTTCCATGCAAGAAAAAAAAAAAGGGACTTGCCTTATTTAGTCAGTTTCTAAAATGTAAAAATCATTCTATTATTTCGTGTTCTTACCAGGACTATACAACTTAGCGAGTTTGATATTATATTACCTTCTTGGTTTGGGGAAAGTGAACTTTATATGAATGTGTAATTTATTAGTAATTAATGAAAGTAGAGAATCTGGCACCTTGGATAGTAATTAACATTTATTCACAAATTTTTAAATACCAGTGAACAGCTTGGTCTCTTCATAAACTATGACTTCAACTGACTGATCATGACTTTATAAATACCCCTACTTCATTATTTTTCTTTTTTCCCCTAAAATTTGTGGTAAATTGATAGATAGAAAATACCAATTCTGGGGGCGCCTGGGTGGCTCAGTTGGTTAAGCGACTGCCTTCGGCTCAGGTCATGATCCTGGAGTCCCAGGATCGAGTCCCGCATCGGGCTCCCTGCTCGGCGGGGAGTCTGCTTCTCCCTCTGACCCTCCTCCCTCTCATGCTCTCTGTCTCTCATTCTCTCTCTCTCAAATAAATAAATAAAATCTTTAAAAAAAAAAAAAAAAAAAAAAAAAAGAAAATACCAATTCTGGTCTTAGGGTATATAGTTACTTTCCCTTCACTGCCAATTGTATATTATTTTAAAAAAAAAGATTTTATTTGTTCTATATAGTTTCTTTTATTCTTATATAAGGTAGAAATGCTGTTATGTGTACATGCTAAAAAACTTACCAATCTCCATCCTTTCTTTCTCCTATCTGTAATGGCAATTCCAGTTCCTTACATTGCAGCACTTTAAGAGCCTAGACTTCTAAATTGTTTATATAACCAATTAAGGTAACTGCAATAATGCTTAGGATAGCCAATAAATAATGCAGGTGGCAATTGGGCAAGTTTTTAAAATTGGATTTTATAAAATTTTTATATCAAATGGAACAATTGGTAACAACATATATTTTTAAAAGAATTAGAAGACAGATATTTATCAAAATAAGTAGAATATATAGCAGTAAATATATTTTAACATATATCAATCAAAGGTTACTGCAGGTGATTTTTTTTTAGCTTTAACTTATTGGTGGATTGTTTAAACTGATTTTTTAAAAAGATTTTATTGATTATTTGACAGAGAGAGAGAGAGAGAGTGAGCACAAGCAGGAGAAGCAGTAGGCAGAGGGAGAAGCAGGCTTCCCGCTGAGCAAGGAGCCCGATGCAAGACTCGATCCCAGGACCTGGGATCATGACCTGAGCCAAAGGAAGACGCTTAACCGACTGAGCCACCCAGGTGCCCCTAAACTGATATTTAAAAAAGCACATTCTGTACTTATTAAAGATGGAGAGGATATCTTGACATCTTGATAACCTTGTCACATAAAATCCAAGTCTTTCTTTGCAACATTGCTCTGAAGCCTCATTACACAATACTTTTCTGTTAGAAGGGACTGTGTTACCACATTGTTAGGTTGAAGAGACCCTTTCCCTGGGAGGGGCAGGAAAGCTCAGCAGTTGAGATTATAGACTGTGGAGCCAGGCTATCTTTGTCCAAATCTCAGCTTACTAGCAACGTGTCCTTGGGCAAATTAATTATCTTTGTCTCAGTTCACACATCCATAAAATGAGAGTCATCATTAATATGACCTCATAGTAATATAAATAGGATTGTTTATCATGTAGAAAGTATAACATACATGTTTATTAAATACTTAAAAATATATATTGCCATAGCACTATGCTTGAGTAGGGGACGGTGGTGAGATCATTTTGGGACATGCTGAACTTGAGATTCCCATGGAATACAGATGATATAGACATTGCCATAGATATAGATATGGATATAGCAATTGTGCAATGGGATCTATGTCTCAAATTCAGGAGACAAACCAGGATCGAGAATAGAAATGTAGGGGTAATCAACATAGAGTCGGTAAGTGAGGTCAAGAATTATGGACCACCATGAAGAGTGTGTATAGTGTAAGTGGAGAATGAGTTGCCCAGAAGAGACAGGGAAAACGTATCTCACAAAGAAGAGAGTTGCTTCAAGAGGTAAGAAGGGAACCAGAAAAATTCAGTGTCATGGAAGTCAGAGGAAGAGGACCTTTTGTTTATTGGTTGAATTTATAGTGGAAAAATATAAATATTAAACATGCCATTACAATTAATCTCTTTTGATATGTTGCTATGTATTCTGCTCTTAAATTCATGTTCACATATATGCATAAATGTGAATGTAGGTATGTTTTTGTGATTAGGATGTTTTCTCTTAAGCATTGTGATGAACTGTAATTTTAAAAGTCATCAAGAAAATATCCTCACTTTGTGTCACTCTCCCTCTTGTCCCCTTGATGCCAGCACACTGGCCTTTCAAGACCTTGAGCATCTCGAACTCTTTCCTGTTCCAGCGTTTTTGTACCTGCTGTCCCTTGTGTTTGAAATACCCTCAGCCTCTTCCCTTTCTAATTCTTCAAATCTCAGCTTCTGTATCATCACTCAGAGAAATCACTCCTGACCTCAGTTCTCACATGCTATTCTCTATTTTTGCTTCTTTTTGTTTTTTTGCCTACTTCACAGAACCAATCAAAACTTACAGTTATTTTATAAATCTGCATGTTTACTCATTTGTTTGCTTCCTTGCTTTATTGCTGTTTACCCTTCTAGAACCTCAGCTTCAAACAAGAGGCACTGTCTCACTCATTGACTTGTCTCTGGGATCTCATTCAGTACTTGACACTTAGTTAAGGCTTGATAAATATTTGCTTTGGGAGAATTAGGATAAAAGCATTATTTTGTTGCATGTTTCAGTTATCTCTCCGTATTTGCAAATTTTTGGTTCCTTGGTATCACATAATTAGTTTTTTTTTTTCTATTTTAAAACAAGATGGCATAAAAGAGATAAGGGCAAAATAGGAAAAGAGGAAACAACTCCCTAACAGATAATCACATCTCTGTTGTCACTGTACTAAAATACAGCATCTCAATATTACTGCCTCACAAATGCTGAGTATATTCTTATCCTCTTTAATTTTAGCAAATATGAATAGCATAATTCAAACATTGAGCATTCACTCCCTTAGAACTTTAGGTAAAATTTAAATAGAAGTACCCAAGGAATATTTTATCATATTTAATTTAAAACTCTTCAAAATAACTTCAGAAGAGTCAGACTAGCTTTTTTTAAGTGGAACCTCAGCAGAACATGCTAGGATAATAGATCTGTTTAATTCCACAGGCTGATCTCTTGGATACTTTAAACAGCAACGACCAGAAAACATCAGTATGAGTACTCGGAGATGATTAAGAAAGTTGTGCATCAATTAGAAAGGTAAGTCTCCATGCCAGCTGACAGTAGTCAGGCCAACAGAAGCAGTGTATTCTTTATTATTCCAAGGTCTGATGATCAAGGAATGCTTCACTGTTAATGGAAAAGCAGATCTGAACATTGCTAAAGTATCTATCTTTCTCACTGGGCAGATGACTTCTCTCCAAGTTTGGGGAACATTTGACAACCATTCAAAACTACTGGGCTTTACCTTAGGTAGGATTAGTTTAACTACCTTTTCTCCTTCTTCCAGAGTTACTGAGGCAAGTTTCTCTAAGCATAAATGTCTCATGATAAGCGCCTTTTAATAGTGTCATTATGTGGTCAACTTTGCTCAAATTTAAGAAAATTTGACATTTACATAGCTAATAGCCCTTTCAGTGTGCATCAATACTTCCATTAAATTTAATGACTTTAAATCAGTGATGGGAGGAAGGACATCAGAATCTTTGGGAAAAAGGTTACAAATACTTGCAACTCTTCTGTTTGATAGTCTTTATTTTAGAACTGCTGTATGTAATTAGAGGCATTTGCCTTATAAGGGAGATTTTTGCCCCTGCAAATAATTGGAGACACCACCCTCCAATAAAAACATCTGTTGTTCCCGTCCCCCAAACCATTTCCAAACACCAAACTTTCCCTTGAGGGTGGAACTTACATAAAATTTGAAAATTCAATTGATGTGGTACTTTGTTTTTTCACGGAGTTTATCAATACTTAAAATTGTTTTTGACTCTTTAAAAAGCTATATATCTCATTTATCTTAGATAATGGAGAAATCACCAAAATAAAAGGCTAAGTCTCCACAATTGTCAACTTATAAATTCAGTGTGTTCTATAGGTTGGTAACCTGAAATGCATTTTTCATTTAAAAACAATGCTATTAATGACTGTTGAGTTTGGAACTGGTTCACAAAATCATATGTAAATTAGTGTGCCTCCAGAACAATTATAGGTAGTACGGATATGAGCCCTAGATCCTGGGAAGAGAGAATAAGAAGTTTTTTTTTTTCTTCTCCTTTTGCAATATCAAATTAGGCAAGGTATATTTTGCCTCTTCTACTAACTTTTATGAACCAATTCCTCAAATCCCAGTGCTCTATTCCTACAATAATGTGTGCATAGTTTTCCTAAGGCCTTTTCCCTTTCCTTCCCTAAGGACAACACACAAATTCCAGGGTAAGCCCCAAACACTCTATGATCAAAGATTACTCATCTCATCTCTGCACATCTAGGCTATTTATTCTAGATCTATTTGCCATTTTTCAAAACGCTCATGCTTATTGGCCCAAATTAATCTCTAAATGGTGGGACTTTGGACAGTGTTGCTTGAAGGATCTTAAGCAGTGACAGAGAAACTATTTGGGGGCAGGAGCAACAAACAAGTAGATCAGCAAACACTGAGATCCAGTATGTAGGGTACAAAAATTGCATTTTTTTTTAAAAAGATTTTATTTATTTGACAGAGAGAGACACAGTGAGGGAGGGAACACAAGCAGGGGGAGTGGGAGAGGGAGAAGCAGGCCTCCTGCTGAGCAGGGAGCCCGATGCGGGGCTCGATCCCAGGACCCCGGGATCATGACCTGAGCCGAAGGCAGACGCTTAATGAATGAGCCACCCAGGTGCCCCCCCAAATTGCATATTTTGACTTCGAGAGTGCCTTTCCTTTTTCACAAACTCCATAGTATGTTTTTTTGTTTTCATGAAAATTTTTTTCACCAGCAGTGATGGACTAGAGGAAAATTGCTAAGGTAAACAGTTATCCATCAGTGATATTATTTTTCTTCTTCGAGAATATATTTACCCACTTGATAGATATTACATACTTCAAAAGTTCTCCATTCATAATAATATTAATGACAATATGTGTGAATTGGGAAACTTTATTTTTGACTTTCATTTTGAAAATCTTTATAAAATCCTTTAAAATTGTTAAAAATATACACATAGATACACAATGATGATGTAGATGGACTTTCATATCAGTGACCTGTCCTAAGGCTACAGCTGCACAAAAAAAGATATGCAAAATGTTGAGCTATATGTTAATACACTTCAAAACCAATACTTTGAAGACAAAGAAGCAATAAATCAACCATGATCCTTATTAAGATTTGCTTGTTAATATACTTTTCTTTAAGACTAACAGTCGTCTGCTTTACAACAACATACTGAAATGCAATTTAAGAAAATACACTTTGCTCTAATTAAAACATTTTTTTCCTGGAACATTCTCATATCCATTGTGATATTTGTAGTCTTGGTAGCTGATGTACATTTCCCCAGAAAAGGTTATGCTAGGTTTGCAGATGTGCATTCTGAAAACTGCCAGAGTTTGAACTCTTGCTGCCTGAAAGAGCACATGAATGCTGGATCCTGTCACCAGGTGAGCTCAGTGCTCCAGCTTTTCTAAAACACCTGGATTGCAGTGCATTTCCTGCAAAATTCTACGAAGGGGATTTTCCAAGACTCAAGTCCCCTAGTAATGGCATAAAAAATCATTTCTGTACCATATAGAACACGCAAGATGTTCACCTGAGTTACTTACTTGTGTTAATATGATCAGACTTGCTGCTCTTTGGGGCTGGTCTCTCACATTGTGTACCTGACCAGTTGGTGGAACATCTAGAAAAATAAAAAAGAAAAAAAAAAAAGAAAGAGAAATTGGGTTCATAACAAAACTCACAAATCTGCTAATGTAGTAACTTCAACCAAATGAAATGGAGAAGCCAGCCATCACAGATTCATAAATATTAGGTAGAGAGTTCTGCCAATGTTCTGTGTATTGCCAGTATGCTGAGGGTAACTTCATCTGGACTTCACTTGTTGAAATACTTTTTTAAAATTTAGGTTTATAGTAGTTTTCCTTATGCTATGTTAAATCTTAACTTTAGCTTATTTTATAGCAAAACTGAAATCTTAATTAAGAATTGGGAATTAACTTAAGAAGTACTGAAAATTATAAGTAGCCATGATAAAAACTGAGTTTGCCTGTCAAGCAAATCCATCCTTATTAAGTTTCTGGGATTTTTCCCCCTGTCTTGCTCTATGTCCAAGGTGTAATTAACCATTGAACAGCAAATGGTCATCTGTCTCATTGAGCTGCAGAATTTTTACTCTTCTAATCACAGATAGGGAAATGCAGTCAATTCCCATTTAAATTCATACTTTTATTCCTATGGAATCAAGACAATGTGCCCAAGTTTTTAGTGCGAGAAGTTGTCTTCCCCATGTAGGTACCATGACACTATGATGAGAAGTCTAGCAGAGGATGAAAACAATAGATCTGATTAAAATCTTTTATTTAAACATAAATCTCAGCCATATAATTAGCTGGATACATCAAAATAAATGCTGGAATGGTTTTAGCTATGTTTAAATAATGCCTATTGGCTAACACAAGATGCCTTTGTGCATCTGTCAGAGGAAATCCACAGAGAGACCATTTAATTGGCTTCAGTTCTTATTTAAAATGATTGTCAAATGCCACCATATTAAGAATAGTTGCACACAATAAAAGAACAGCTTCCAGAACCATTCCAAATAGATTTCTCTGGGCATGGTGGCCAAACTAAATAACTGCAATTTCTAGGTTTCTGCCAGTTCTGTCATAGCCAATTCAGATAGCTGAAGCTGTTGTTGGAACTAGGCTTTGGTGATGTCATGTGAATTATCTGGGATACTCGTGAGGACAGTGTTGGCTCTCCTAAAACATGGGCAAAATCTTATAAAATCATCATGACTGAAAAACTCAAATCATGAAAACAAAAATTTATTTCATTAAAGCATATATTAACGTCAGCATAATTGACAATAATGTTATAATTCAAGAATATAGGTATTTGATTAATAATGATATTGTAAAAGTATGAGTATGGATTATGGTTTAAATGAAAATTAATATATTATTAGGGCATCATTTATGCATCGTCTTACCTTTTTGTTTAGATTCTTTATAAAAAGCTTACATATGTATTTCCTATACACATTTACTATATACCAGAATGCAATAAATCACTAAAATAGATAAATAAATTTTAAGACCAGGTCAGTGACTCTGTCTACATTCCTGAAGTGAGGTAATGGAATGAGCACATTTTCACATAATTATAATAAAGTGGACAATGGATAAAATCATTGATTTTTAAAAACAATTTTCCCTCAGTTGTTGTTTTGCAGATGAATGATCTAGAAAATTGTTCCAATTCTTTACAGTTTCTAATTCTTGACACAGTCCACCGATAATTCAAAAATAAGGTGTTTAGGATGATCTAGTAAATATGTTTTTGGAGTGAATTCTGATCATTGCAAAATTCTTTTTTTTATATATAGCTTTACGTTTGTCAAATCTTCCTGAGGATGTTTTACATATTCCAATGGGGAAAAAAAAACAATACTGATTGCTTAATAATTTTATTATAGAGCTTATGTATAGAAGGCTGTTTTTGTGCTGGCATATTGAATTACTGATTAAAGTATAAAAATTGGCTCTTTACATTACCTACTTTGATAAACAAACCAAACCAAACCAAAAGACACCTAAATCAGGGCTCATTTTAAATAAGAGGAATGACCTGAGATACACTTTATTATGTTATTACTAGAAATAAGAACCTCTGGGCTCATCATTACACTGAGATGCTGAGAAGTCAAAAAATGGAACTGCTCAGAGTTGGGAGGATTAAATGCTAATTGACCAGATTATGCTCTGACATGAACATCATGTATCCTGAGTACTTTAGGAAGTTATGAAAAATATGGCTTTATAACTCCAGAAGAGGAAAGAGAGATATTTAAACAAAGAAGATAAGGATAGTGTGATTCTTAATTCCAAACTCTGGAATTATTTAGGTAGGACAGGTGGTATTTGTTAACAGTACCAAGTATCTATTCTATCCATAGCTTGGAACCCAGTATTTATGATGGATAAAAGAAATCACCTGCTCATGGTAATAAAGCTCTCTTCTTTTAAATTGTGGAACCACATTTAAATTCTTAATCTTCAGAGAATATTTTACTTATTACATACTGGAAATAACTCTCAAAGACCGTGCAGGAGGAATAATTAATTTTAACAGTTATACATCTTAATCGGCTGACGATCACCTTGCAATTTTCCCTATACTCCTTATAAAGCAATGTTCTTTGGCCAAAGATAAAATATGTTCCACTGTTCTACATTTGTTATAGTTTTAAAAAATAATCTCTTTTGAAATATTAAATCAAATAGAAATCATTATTCTTGTTGCCTACCTTACTACCTTACAAAATGACTACTTAAGGCATTTGCTGCTCCATGAGTTCTTCTTCCAGTGGTTGATTTAAGACCAAGTATTTTTACCATCTTTATAGGAATTCATAAATCTTCATACTCTGAATAGACTACAATGATCAAAGCCATTAATGGCAGGGCATTTAGGAATCAGAATGTCTGAAGATCATCAAAATTTTCTGTCCAATTCCTCACTGAATCATTTGCATTATCATGCTGACTATAATATCCCTGGCATCTGTCTCTTTTTCATTATTCCTCAAGCAAAATCCAGTCCATGCCCTGGTCATTTTTAATCTGTACTGGTGCAATCCACTGCCTCCTGCTAGTCATCCTCAGACAATTGTGTGGTGCAGAGGGAGGGAATATCCAAGCAGACTCCTGCTGAGTGCAGAGCCCAGCACGAGGCCCTATCTCACAAGCCATGATATTATGGTCTGAGCAGAAACCAAGATTTGGATGTTTAACTGACTGAGCCACTCAGCAACGCCCCCCTTTTTTATTTCTTACCAGCACAAACACCTCTATGTCATTCCTTTTACACTTATTCTATAGGGTATTTCTTACTATCCTTAACCTTAGCACAGTAAAAATCACCTTCTTTTTCTTATATGTTTATCACTATGACAGTCTGAATTATTTAACTTTTTAAATACTTCGGTGAATTTTAACTAGGTATTGTTGGAACACGGATACAGAAAGAGAGAAAGAGGTAGAGAGAAACTTATTTATTTAAACTATCTTTTATCCTTCTTTTTTTCCATCATCATATAAAGATATTGTCCCGGGCAGGGTTTTTTTTTTTATCATTTTATTTTTTTTCCCATCATGATAAATGTACTGTTAAATGCCCATCGTCTATTTCTCCCATTGTCCCACCAACCTCCCCTCTGGTAACCATCAGTTTGTTCTCTGTCATTAAGAGTCTGTTTCTTGGTTTGTCTCCTCTCTTTTTTTCTTTGCTCATTTGTTTTGTTTCTTAAATACCACACATGAGTGAGATCATATGGTATCTGTCTTTCTCTGACTGACTTATTTCACTTAGCATTATACTGTCTATGTTGTTGCAAATGGCAAGATTTCATTCTTTTTTTTATGGCTCCTAGCAGTTTCTTGAAGTCAATAGCTGCCTGGTAAAGCTTTACAGATTTCACACTGTTTTTGACTTCTTCCCTTCTCTCTAAGGCTATTGGCATTAAAAAAAAAAAAAGATTATTTACTGCTGCATTGTTTTCTTAATCTTATTCTTCCACTTTCATTATAGCTATATGTATAAAAGTCTTAATTATGACATTTTATATTTCATTTATGTTCTACATTAGTATGATTAGCAAACTGAAAAAAATGCTAAAATTGAAATTTTAGAGTCCCAAATACCAGAGATTTTCATTAAGCAGCTTGAAGTTTGGGCCAGAAATCTTTATTTTAGTGAAGTGATTCTGATGCAAGTAATTCACAAATCACACTTCAAGAAATATTTGAGACAAATTATTATTATAGTCCCACAGACCTTGTTCTTATATCAAACATTATTTGATTTTTTAAAAAATTTTTACGATGAAAATAATAATATGCATGCCCAGAATGATTGTTCAAAAAATTAAATTATATTGGTAGAAGTTCTTTACATAGAGTACTAGAAAGCTGAATGGGTTTTTGATTTCGGTAACTAATTCTCATCTGAATGTTACCATATGAAATGTGTAGTTAGTTGATTTACTGTGTCCTTTAAAAGTTTGTGAAATTATTATATATTTACTATATACTCTGCTTCAATTGTAATATTCTGAAGCACAAGGGAATATCTTTGTGTAAAGGCAACAGTATAGCAGATATTACTAACAAGAAGAGTAAACATTTTTAGAATATCAAAATCAGTTTGGCATATATAAGGGCGATAAAAAATAATCTTTACATTTAAGCATAGATATAAGACATATAATTAAACTGTCCAAAATAGTGCTAGTTCTGAAGTAGTACAGTGATTGAGGATTGAGAATATCAAGTATAAAATACTAAAGGTGTATTAAAATCTGATATATTGCCTTTCACCATGTAACAATGATCAACTTACATGGACCACAAATGTCATTTTGCAGAAATGTGGTTTAGAGTCACCAGCTTTGGGAGAACTTCAAAATAAAATAATGAGATTAATATCCACTCCCTCTTTTCATCAAATTTAAAGGTCATGGGACTCTTCTGACCAAAGTAAAATTCAAAGGTGAACCTTCAAGCAATTTGAAATTGAATTTCTCCTCTTCTATATAGGCTGCCCTTATTAACCATGAAGATGGAGACATTCAGAAAGAAAAAAAAAAACTCACAGGGGGGAAAATGGCACAAAGGGATTAAGGAAACCTTAGAAAATTTGTGCATAATGTCATGCACCCTTTAGTGCTCCAAGAACTTCAATAAAAAAATGAAAAATATTAAATTTTGTGCACCAGATTTGTATAGTAGTATTTCCATATTTATGTAAAGAAAATTTAAAAAAATAAAAGTCATTAGCAAAATATTTTTTTCCAGTTAATTTTGCAAATTTTAGTCTTTTGATGTTGACAACACGACTACATTTGCATGGTGTTCCTAACTTTGAATCTCCCTACTCTATGTAGCTCCCAATACCTTTTGTACCCTTCTCCTTGCAGACAGTAGTATTGCAAAATGTTATATATTTAGACAGATATCTAGATATTTATTCACTTATTTGTTAATTTTACCATAAAGCACTTTTTAATATCTTATTGTTTCACAACTTTCTGAGCTAAAATTATTTCATATATTCACAACCATTCATATTTTTTGTAACATGCCCCCAAAATTTCCTACCCTGACTTTAATGGGAAATTTTGCATAAGGTCCAATTAACATTTGCTGAACTTTGTGCCATCTCTTAGAATAAATATATTCATATGAAAAACACTCTTATTCACTTCTATAATAACCTAGGAGTTGGAATTATTCACTGTGTGAAATGAGGAAGTGCATGTTCAAATAATTTGTCAGGAAAAAAAATAGCTAATAGGTGGTAGAAATAAAACGTGGTGTTATTATTTCTTCATTGTTTTCTGCAACAATGCCATTCAATGACAATCCTTCTAATTCAGTGCAGGAGTAGGAAGAAATGCTTTTCTTTAGTCCCTCATGCCCAGGAGATCACTGGTCCCTCAATAAGAAAGTCAAAGTGTTGTCTGAACAGAAGGAAATAGTGTATTGTTTTGAGTAGTAAAATGGTAGGAATTACCACATGGGCTCAGAACTGTGGTCAGTAATGTTTAACATTCTGTCTCTATCAGTGACAATGAGGAACATATTATTAAAGAGTGTTTATATCCTTCTTGATATCAACTTCACATTTTCATGTTGGTTCCAAAATATTGTAAATATGTTTCATATATCTTTAAAGATTCATCATCTATAAATTCATCTATATTATTATTCAGTACGGTTTTGAACTTCCAAAACTATTCACTCTATATTTCACTGACTTGGTATGTTTTACATACAATTTTGTACCACAATTTCTATTTATGCAGTACTATTCTCTATGTGAATTTAACTGTTACTTCTTACATGGCAACAGCTAGGTATTACCTTGTTCAGTTTTCTTCAGAAAGCTTAAGGTAGTAGCTTAAATTTATGTTTATTTTTATAAGTATACTTGATTCTACTCTATAAGAACATATTATAATGCATAATGCATAGTTTAAAAATATTACATTAAATCATTGTATTATCTAGTACTGATAAAATTAGTAAGACAAAAATAATCTTTCTTTAATATTAAGAGAATTTGGTCAGAAAGAGTTTTGGTTTCTGTGAAGTGTTAATGTGATAAAGTAAAAAAAAAAGGATATTAAACAAACTCTGACCAACAATTATTTTAGGAAAAGTTAAAATTGATAAGAAATTGAAGAGGTGGCCATGGAAGAAATAAAATTAACAGAATGGATTATTTAAAATGATTTATTTTAAGAAGTAATGAGGACTATAAAACAAAAAATGAAATCTAGTTTGCCAAGTAATTACCCATAAAAGGAAGTTCGTTAAGATTGAGCGGTTTATGTTAGAAATGTTTAAACATAAAATTCTGCACAGGCCACTTGAGCAGAAATGGCACCAAAGTATGAAATGATGACTGAATAAATATATATATAAAAAAAGAAATCTCTAGTAATGGAAAATTTTTATGATCTAGATATTCTCCAGAAAATTTTATTGAAAGCAGATCTGAAAAGCATGAGGTGTTTTTTAGAGCGAGTAGACAATTTCTACTTCACTGAATACATTACATACACCAAATGAAAGGGAAAAGGAATATCATAAAATTAGTATTAAGTAATATGGTGGATGTAACTGAAGACATAAAAGCAGATGTTAGAAACAGTGGTTACATTGCTACAGCTAAAGGTGGGAGAAAAAACATAATGCATGCTGTAATACCAGCAGAGAGCTCTCTCTACACATAGCCAAGATGAAAGGCCAATCCCACAATTTCTTAAAAAGATAGCAAACCGTGGGGGGTGGAATTCTCTATGTTTCGTGCCATGCACGCAAAGTAACTAGTTTGCCACCTGAATATTTTGCGATTTAGCACAAAATAAGGGTACACAATAAAGAATTTTTCTATTAAAACAACAACAACAACAAAAACCTCATGAAGGCCCTTCCTAATTCTTAGGGCTTCTGTGGTACAGGATGGTGAAATCTGAAACCAATTATTATGAGGCTGTCTGGCATATCCAACTGCACCTATTAAGTATTGTTCAAGGTATATTAATCCCATGCAAATCTGGGGCAATGGTAGGAAGATCAGGAAGTGTCATCACAAGGTTTTGAGTGTGTGAATGTCTTTAAGTCCAATATAACTTTAATTCTCTAAAAAAATATTTAATTTACTTTATATTGCAGTGCTCGTGTGCTGGGATATTGATGTTAGTCATGCTAATTTATAGCCTAAATCATTGAAAAATGATTCTGACATAAAAATGGACTTCTGCTTTCTGGTACAAAGCACACTCTTTGTTCTACTTACAAGATTACTACATATCTACCAAAAGGTATCACCAAAGCTTCCCACCAACCATTTGTTGTTAAGCGACCTTGTATTAGTATTGATATCAACTTCCCAATTGCAGCCTTTCAGGCTTCCTCAAAATCTAGGACCTGAACTTTCAAAAGATTTTTTTACATTGAAATTTTTTTTTTTTAAAGAAACAAAACAAGTAATTAAAAAAAAAGACATATGAGAGATTAATTGCTAAAGTCAAGCTTCAGTATGAATTAACAAATTTGTGTATCCTGTATAAATGTTAATTAGTCATACAACAGTCATCAGATTTGTTCAACATTTATAGGAACATGTTGCAGGTAGAAACATAGGCTTTAGGACCAAAGATACCCATTAACACACATTTCTTTCCTAATCCAAGTGTTAGATTACTTTTCTGACTCAAGATGAGGTTTGGGCAGGCAATGGGCTAAAAATTGATTCAGAAAGTAGAGACAAATGTCTTCAATAAATCTAAAATGCTATACAATATTATGGTAGTATTTTACATTATGGAGAAAATGGCAATTTGGGGGTAGTTATAAATATTTTTATGTGTTTGATCAACATACAATCATAAGTATGGTATAGTCTATTTGTATTCTCTATTTATATATGCATTCATGAATATCTAAATATGCATTTGCCTATAATTATGCTAGACTATGATTAAATTAAGGTGAAGATTATCTATTATTCATCTTTGTATTCTCTCATTTCTTTTTTTTTTTTAAAGATTTTTTATTTATTTATTTGGCAGAGAGAGACACAGAGAGAGAGGGAACACAAGCAGCGGGAGTGGGAGAGGGAGAAGCAGGCTTCCTGCAGAGCAGGGAGCCCGATGTGGGGCTCGATCCCAGGACCCTGAGATCATGACCTGAGCCGAAGGCAGACGCTTAACGACTGAGCCACCCAGGCGCCCCAGTATTCTCTCATTTCTTGAACAGTATCTGGCACATAGTCAATGTGTGTATCTGGTCAATCAGTATCGGCCATTTGACAAAATGAATGAATGAATCCATGAGGCATGGAGGATGCATGGTTGAGCACATACGAGTATGCATATTAGAGAAGTTTCATATACATGTGCCGTACTCATTCTATGAAGAATATACAGCACCACTCATAAGAACATGCTTTCAGCTGGTTACCAGTCATTTCTAGCTGAAAGGAATATTGATCCACCATAGGAAACACTTCATATGTTAAGAACCACAGTAATAGGCAAATATGTTCTTCCTTCTTTCCTTCTTTCTTTGCTTCCCTTTTCTCTGCCTTCCCCCTTTCATTTATTAATTCTTCCCTTTATAAAATCAGATGACCACATTCTAGCAACCTGGGCATGTAAAAATTTTACTTGTTCAATGATACAAATTGTGTGATAATTCAGTTCTTGTCCCAGGATGCAGCCAACAAAGAAATGTTTTTCCTTCCATGACAAAAATTCTAAAAGTACCTGCCTGATGAATACTTTGGCACGGAAACCAGTTATTGGTATCAAATTCAATGTAATTTAATTCAATCAATTAATTTAAACTGTTGTCTGAAACTAAAGTGCTGGTATGCTGGGACACAAACGGCATGCATGAATCTTGGAATCAGACAGACCTGTATTGTAATCTATTCTCCTCTCCTCACACAGGATGTATCCTTAGGCAATTCACCCATTTCAGTTTTTAGTTTATAATAACAGAGAGAGTGAGAGAGCGATACTTCCTGCTTTGCCTCTCATAACGTCACCTTTGTTTTCCTCTTAAATCCACTTCATTTTTTTTTTTTTTTAAAGATTTTATTTATTTGACAGAGAGAGACACAGCGAGAGCAGGAACACAAGCAGGGGGAGTGGGAGAGGGAGAAGCAGGCTTCCCGCCGAGCAGGGAGCCTGATGCGGCACTCAATCCCGGGACCCCGGGATCATGACCTGAGCCGAAGGCAGACGCTTAATGACTGAGCCACCCAGGCGCCCAAATCCACTTCATTTTTTACTTTATATGTTACCTTTCTATTTTTTATGTTTTTCTTTTACTGCCTCAAAAGATTTTTCCTCCTTCTTTCCTCCTTTTTTTTGGGGGGGGGAGGTAAGTTGATTATTATAAAAGCTAAAAAAAATAAATAAAAGCTTCCCTGGGAGATTAAATGACATAATGATGTATATAAAATTTACACATCGTTTAACTTAATTTAACTCAAATGATGATATTGTGAATATTAAATTATTAAATTTAAAGACTGTATATATCATGCCAATATCTATATAACTGAAATTTCTGATTTGTATGCCCCCTGAAGAAGTATTAGGCTTAAGGTTTTGTACTCCTTTAACATAATGACTTCTTTCTGTTACTATCTTACTATAAAATGGAGAAAGAACATATTTTCTTGAATAATGATAATATAAAGAATCTTTAATTTACTTTTTAATCTTAAATCAATGTTGCTAGTTAAACCATATGTGCCTGATCCTTTTCTTGGAAGTGTATAACATTAGTCTGGGATTCAGGTACTAGGTCGAAGATTGACTGATCTAGTTTTCTTGACTTGTTCAAGCATGGAATATGAGCAAGAAATAAATCTCTGTTGTTAAAAGCACCTGAAATTGTAGTTATTTTCTATAGCAGTAAAATCTGGGGAAAGCAGTCCAAATAGAAAGGAAAAAAAAATTTAAATTGTTAAAGAGGTAACATTAACAAATGAAAATATTATGTAGTTATATTGTATTTGGTTTCTTTGTTTATTCTGATTTGCTGATTATACGAAATCATATATATGATTATATGTCCCCAAATCAAGGGAAGAGAATGTGACAACATCAAAGCTTTATCACAGTTGCCCCGTATATGTAGCTCTGTAATAAATGTTCTTTGTTAAGCAGTGCTACTATACTCTCAAAACAAAAACCGGACTTAAAACTTGTACAGAAAGATGTGATATCTGTATTGTGTGTTTTCCCCATGGCGTGGCTAGCATGTGAAAGCTAGGACGAGTTACAGCTTGTTACCTGAGATCATAAAGGATAGATATTGATGTGACAGCTTCTCTTGGCCTTTACTACTCCAAAAGACATGCACATCTCATATTTTCTGCTTTGAAAATATGCCAAGGGGCAGGAAAGCAAATAAGAAGGTGCAGTGACCTGACTCTTGAATTGTGGACAACACAGGGCGCTGAAGTTGAATTGCTCAATACCCCTGCTGAAAAGTTGTGATCTGTTTGAAATCACTCATGACAAGTTCCTTGGGCTCTTCTCAAATATTCTCTATGGGGCCACAAGGTCACTGGTCCACATGGAGGAGCGCTGCTCAGCCTGACAACAAGACTGGGGAAGAGCAAAACGTGTAGTCTCCTTTCTGCAAGGCCAGTATTTTGAGAAACTAAGGCCTTAATTAGCTGGAATGTAGAGAATAATTCCTACTTCTTTCAAATTTGTGACAGAAACAGAACTCATTAGCTTCTTCCCAGAAGTCCCAACAAAGGCTTCTCTAGTACTTATACATTTCCTTATGTGTTTCTCTCACCCTCAGGACTTGGAAAATAATGCTGAACTTTTAATAAAATAATTAGATTGGAACAATCACAAAACCAAAGAAAATGACAAAATGCCTAATGCAGATCTCTCTCTTAATGAATGTCCCTTTGGTATTTATATATTCGTTTTGCATCCTCCTGCATTTAAAACCTCTACTGCACAAATGTTTATGAAGCGAATTCCTCTGTGTGTTTTCTAAGGGTAATTTAGGGCAGACCCACTGTCCTTTCTTTCTCAGTATGACTTGAGTTGGGCTTTACTTATTGTAGCTCCCCTCCCAGTTACTATACTTGCACTGCTCGTCTTTTCTTGATGCCACATAGCACCTTATTTCCAATAGCAAGCACTTAAAAAAACAAAACAAAACAAAACCTTTATTTTTCATATGCAGACTCCTAGAAGCCCAAATTATACCAGGTTCTGATCATTTATATCTGGTGTGTTACAACGGCTTTAGGATTTTCCTTTTCAATTTTTTTTAATGTTTATGTTGAAGAAAAATACCTATGTTCTTTACATATATTACATTTCTTAATCCTCAGAACAATTTTAGAAAGTGCATGCTACTAGCATTTCCATATTAAGATGACAAAGGAACCAGAGGAGAAAAAACGAAACAAGCAAAACAGACTGCAATCCCAAGATAGGATGCCCTCTATCACTTGGCTCTTGTGTGCCTCGTCTACCACAAACCACTTTTAAAAGCTATTTTTTAATTGAAAAATATCTTTGTCCTCTTTTTCATTGCAAATTGGGATTCATTTTTAAAATCTATTTTTTTTTTTTTTCAAACCCGTGGCTTCTGGATCCAGCAGAGTACCATGTCATCAAGACCTTTCTGAAACATTCAGATGACTGTGATACTCCATATTGCAAACATTATCAGTGTTCCCCGATTGCTTATGGAATGGATAACAAATTTCTAGCTAAGCATTCTATGTTCCTCAGAATTATTTCACTGTCTAATATTATTGTCCAATCCTCCTTTATAGGCATCATTTATTTACACCACTCAAATCCCCAGGGCCCCTGCCGTATTCCTTCTTCTCTCATCTCTTTCCTCAAATAGACTCAGAGTCCCTCAACGGCAGGGGCTATACCTGACTTTCCTCTTCTTCCCCGTCCGTTTTTGATAGAGATATCCAGACTAAAAACAATAAACAAACAAAAGGCAAGAAGAGAGAACAAAAACAAATAAAATTATGTTCTTCTAAGAAGTTAAGATGGTGAATTAAGTTTATTTAGTTCTTTATAGAGAGCTATTTAACCTGAGTTCCAGAGCACTCAGGAAACACCCCAAGGTAGCATTTGATGGAAATCATGATAAAATCAATCACTTTTCTATTTTTTTCCAACTCTTGATTAAATAAAGTAGGGAAAAGGCAGACAATGGAACACTGGGCAACCACTAAGAATAAAAGCATCTAATTATATACGTTGACATGGAATGCTGTTCAGAATGTATTGCAAAGTAAATAAACATAAGAGAGTGTCTATCATATGATTTCATTTTAGTATCTAATAATCTGCAAGTGTATATTTGCATTAAGAAACTGAATGAACAGAAACCAAATACAATAGTGGTTATTATTAGGAAATACGGATATTTTGAAAAAAATAGCAGGAAAAATGATCAGGATTGCTGAAACAAATAATATATTATATGTAAAAAAAAAAAAAGAAGATAATAGGAAGGGAAAAATGAAGGGGGGGGTAATCGGAGGGGGGAGATGAACCATGAGAGACTCTGGACTCTGAGAAACAAACTGAGGGTTCTAGAGGGGAGGAGGTGGGGGGATGGGTTAGCCTGGTGATGGGTATTAAAGAGGGCACGTATTGAATGGAGCACTGGGTGTTATACGCAAACAATGAATCATGGAACACTACATCAAAAAAAAAATTAGATAAATAAAAAAAGTATTGCTTTTATTTCTAAAATTAAAATTTATGGTCTAATAAAAACAATAACAGGAGGAAAATGTATTTAATATCTACTTTGAGCTCTTTTATTCTACTCTGAGAAGGAATACTTCAGATAATTTTCTGCCAAAGTCTGTCCAAATGGAGGAAGTATTGACTTTGTTGTCTTTAGGAGTATAGAAAACCTTGAATGATTTCTCAAAAAAAAAAAAATCATAGTATGAAGAAAAGTCAAATAAAAAATGTAGTGTGTACAAAAAACATACATGGAATTCTCAAATCTTTGCTACTCTAACTTCAATGTTAAGATCTTAGCCAAGAACCACTTGCCAAAGGCAGGAACTAGAATTTGGGATACACAAGAAAACTTCAGGAAATTACCTAAAATAAAATCATACACACAGTGTTACACCACCAAGATTTAAAAATAAAAGCTACTTGTAAGTCTGGATCCATAGTCATGGTTAAACCCAAGCAGAAATAAAGGATCTAATGGCTCTAAACCCACATTTTCAGACTCATCTTATGTGTGTTCATACAACATCTCTTTCCTATGGAGGATTTTATATATACATACTAGAATTATTTTTCTAAAAAAGAAAAATCTAAGGCTTAGAGAAGCCAATAGGCCACACCAAAAATAACTGGAGGAATGAGTATATGAATCCAGGAAGCATGATCCCAAACCCATGCTCTTTCCACTTGTTGTATCTTGCAGAATCAACAGATTTTCCTTACCGTCTGTCTCACTTTGATGATGACAGTACCAGCCAATAAGTGGATCTCTCTGGTACTGTTAATACAAGACACCCATGTGAGCAGAATAAGGATTTGAATATGCATTCAAAATCCAGACAACAGAAAGGAGAGTTCTAAAGGGAGGAATCCTTGACATCTTCATTATCGTATATGATATTTTTTCATGAATCCTTAAACACTGGTTATTTATACACAGGAGAATTTTTTTTTAAGTACATTTGAGTATCTTCCTAGTCTTTAGTGGGATGGGTCTGCTGTGGAGCCTACCTCTGGAGGCTAGAAGCCTGAGATCAAGGTGTCAGCAGGTTTGGTTTCTTCTGAGGCCCCTCTCCTAAGCTTATTTTTTAAAATTTTATTTTATTTCATTTATTTATTTATTAAATTTATTTTTTAAATATTTATTTATTTATTTGAGAGAGAGGGAGGGAGACAGAGAAAGAGAGAGACAGAGTGCGTGCATGGGGGGGAGGGGCAAAGGGAGAGGGAGAGAGAAACTTAAGCAGACTCCATGTTGGGTGTGGAGGTGGACACAGGGGCTCAATCTCACCACCCTGAGACCCTGACCTGAGCCGAAACCAAGAGTTGGACACTTAACCGACTTTTGTCACCCAGGTGCCCCATCTTCTAAGCTTATAGATGACCATTTTCTTTCTGTCTTCACATGGTCCCCCCCACTCACCATGTGCCTGTATCCTATATCCTCTTATAAAGACACCAGTCATGTTAGGATATAGGCCCATCCTAACAATGCCTTTTTAACTTAATTACCTATTTAAAGGCCAAATAAAGTCACTTTTTGAGGTATTGAGTCTTAGGGCTCCAACATATGAATTTGGAGGATGCATAATTAATATATATATTATTATATATATTAATAATTAATACAATATAATAATTAATAATATAATTAATATATATATTATTATATATATATGGGTATTATATACATCCATCCTATTGGTTCTGTTTCTGACTAATGTGATATATATATAGTTATTGTATATAAATATGCATAATATACAATATACAAATATATATTACATATTATAAAATACTTTCTTCCTCACTAAATTTTGATTCTTCACTTTTGAGAAATCTGGCTAAGCCCAAGCCATTTAAGATTCATTATTCACTTGCCAGGTGCCACATACAAAGAGATGATTTCTGAGTTGAGACTAGGGGGATAATAAGAGGTAAGTGGAAAAAAGTTAGGAGAAGCATTTCAGTTCAATGAACTGTTTGAGCAAAATACCTAAGAGTGGAATGAATGGTCCTGTGGTAATGTGACAAGGTTGTGTGTGTGTCTGTGTCCGTGTAAGTACGCTAGCAGCGGTAGGAGAAGTCGGGTAGCTACAAACATGATTTTATTATTGGAAGATGAAATGTACTGTAAATATTGCTGGGAGATAATGCTGTGGAAGTGAGTCTATGTTTTAAAGAAAGTTAAATCCAATATAAATAAAAGTCTGACCCTAGCAAGATATCTTAGAAGTAAGGATACACAGTTAACTTGATACTGAGTTAAATAGTTCTTTTCAGTATTAATAATTTCTAACCCTCACAACAAAAATTATAAAACAGCCCAAATATTGTCAAAATAGCACCCATTAGATTTTTTAAAAATTTGGTTTTAACATAATGCACTATACTTACTTTAAAAAAAATATCAAAAGTCTTGCTAAATAAGCATAAAAAATTCCTAGATTTTATTTTTGTCTAGGCTTTTTCTGTGGAGTTTTCTTTTTCCTCCACATATAGTAATAAGTGAAAATGGCCATCAAGAGACAAAAGTGAAGGCTTTCAAAGAACAAATCTATTCCTTAAATTGAAGGATACAGTAATAAAATTTCTATGTGGGAAAAAAAATCTGTCACCTTCATAGATCTGAATACTTTATAGACTTTCCAAATGTGTGTAAGTTCTGCACAAATAGTTTTCAACTCTATGAAAAAAAGAAAAATGTACTACCAACAAACTAAAGCAAGCACTAGATCTTATCTCTTAAAGCAATTTTTTGTTTCCTGTAAGGCTTTTAGATGAACTAGTACATACTAGCTTTTCATTAAAGATACATGACCACTACCAGTTGAAATCTGAGGCTGAAATTCATGTTTCCAAAAAGCTCCCCTTATAAGGAGAATCAACCACTAGAAAGATATCCCGAGGGCTTAATATTCTTGTGTCATATAGAGCTTTTGAAACATCTCCCTTAATGGCCATCCAATGGCAAAATCCAATAAACCATTTATAATTCTTATCCTCCTTAAACTGTCTGGAGTTGATATATCTTTATTTTTTCTTTCTTTCTTTCTTTCTTTCTTTTTCTTTCTTTCTTTCTTTCTTTCTTTTTCTTTCTTTCTTTCTTTTTCTTTCTTTCTTTCTTTCTTTTTCTTTCTTTCTTTCTTTCTTTCTTTCTTTCTTTCTTTCTTTCTTTCTTTCTTTCTTTCTTTTCTTTCTTCCCTTTCTTTTCTTTCTTTCTTTCTTTCTTTCTTTTTTCTTTCTTTCTTTCTTTCTTTCTTTCTTTCGAGTTCATATTTTTTTACACTCTCTACTCCTTTGACTTGGAGGAATCTACTCTTTGAAAAGTTCCCTCCAATTTCTATTTACTTTTGTTGATTCCTTTATAACACAGTATCAAACAGTGGTATTTCCTAGATCCTTAATCCTCTACTCTTCTTTCTGTAAACCCACTCTTGTGTCATGGCATAAAATGTACCTCATCAACTGGCCCTAACATATCTCTCTAGTCTTCTCTCTTCCCAGTTTGCCATGTAGGCTATGTTCTGTTCTCAACAACCGTCACCTTACTTTCAGACCTATTCTCTTCCTCTTTCAAGAAAGGCTTTTAGCCATTTCCCATCTGTACAAATACTACACATTTTTTTTTCAAAATACTATGAAACTATCACTTCATCTATAAGTTTTTCTCTCTCCAACAAGTAATCATTAATTGATCTCTATTGAGATGTCTTCCCACAATACTTTGGTCATATTTCTTTGTTTGTTTGTTTCAAATTTTTAATTTAACTTCCAGTTAGTTAACGTATAGTGTAATATTAGCTTCAAGAGTAGAATTCAGTGATTCATCACTTACATAAACACCCAGTGCTCATCACAACCAGTGCCCTCCTTAACACACATCACCCACTTAACTATTATAACAATTGTCAAATGGAATTTTAAGGTTTTAAAATCCATTCATCTACCAAAATAAATTTTAAATTCTTCAAAGTAAAAACCATGTTGGAGTTAGTACAGCATAAAGGAAGTAGGACAGAATAAGAGTTATAACCGGGGCATGAACTTTAGAATCAAACAAGTGTCATCTGAATCTCAGGTATCCATCGCTTCCTAGTATGTAACCTCAGTGTTATCATCTGTGAAATGGGGATAACGATTACATGATGATGATGATGATGATAACAACAGCATAATATTATAACCTTACATAAAATATGTAAAGTGCTTTGCAGAAAGTCTTTGCTAAGTCAATTTTAGCTCTTATTAACTATCCTTCCTAATTTACACAGGGTCTCATTCATCTTAGATTGTCAGTAAACATTTGATGAATGAATTAATGAATGAATGATAGCAGAATATCATTATGTCTTCTATGCTTCTTTTATAGCTTAAGTTTTTTTTTTGTTTTTTTGTTTTTTTGTTTTTTTAAAGATTTTATTTATTTATTTGAGACAGAGAGAATGAGAGAGAGAGAGAGCACATGAGAGGGGGGAGGGTCAGAGGGAGAAGCAGGCTCCCCGCCAAGCAGGGAGCCCGATGCGGGACTCGATCCAGGGACTCCAGGATCATGACCTGAGCCGAAGGCAGTCGCTTAACCAACTGAGCCACCCAGGCGCCCTATAGCTTAAGTTATTTGAGGGATCCAGTAAGCATTACTGCTACCATCAGAATAAATTTTAGGTTGTAAAAAAACAAAGGCACAGACAAAATTTCCATAAAACCAAATGCACATAGAGACAAACATACACAAAAGTAAAATATTTTTCTTCTAAACCTTTCCAATTAATGTATTTTTCCTTGCTGAGTTTATGAAATAGGCTGATTATCACCTTTAAAGTCTAGGTGTCTCTGATGATACTTGGTAAGAGTAAAAAGTGGAAGAGAACATTATTGTGGGCTGCTATGCCCATGAGAGATACCTATTCTGGGGACCCAGGGGCATTCTCTGGGCAGGTATATTCCTAGACTTATTTATGGGGAGGAAGGAGGGTGGGTCTGAAATGTTATTTGTATGTTGCCTGGACATAATGAAGAGGGACAAGATTTAAGAAGACTGGGCCCCAGAGCAGGCATTACTGGTGTCCTAAACATGAAGTAACATGAGTACCTAGATCAATGTTTGGCCAAGCTTCACTCTGGACTTATTAACTCTGAAATATCCATGAATCTCTTGCCCTTGCTCTTCTTCCCTCCAGTTGCACTGCGCAGGTTCAAGCACTCACCCCTTTTCTCCTGAAGTGGTGCCAAAGCTTCTCATGTGGGGTCCCTGCAGCTGATCTCCAGGGCTCTCCCCCACACGCCAATGAGCATCACTTTCAAAAGCCAACTCCTTCAGCTCAAGCCTCTGCCTCAAATCTCTTTGGCTATTTGTTCCTTTTGGGATCCTATGCAATCCTCCAACTTCAGCCTAAATAGGATTCTAATTTACCTTTTCAGTTTTGTGTCTTCACACCCCTCCCCCTCCCAACTACAGTCACCCTTCATCCTAGTTGTATGCATCCACTCACAGTTCCCCAAATAGGCCATTAAGTCTCACATCCATGTCTTTGCTTATGTTACTCTTTCTTTTCAGAATGCTCTTCCCGACCTCCCTGAACTTCATGAACTACACAAACCAAGAAAAATTGTCTTTTCTATAAAGCTTCCATTTCCATTCTGAACAAATCACTTGCCCTGTTAAGACTCCCCTGCCCTCTCTTTTTTCCTGTGTTCACACCTACATCATTATAGGTTAATTAGTTGTTCATGAGTTTTTCACCCCATTAATTAATGAGCTCCTTGATGCTGGGAGTTAAATTTCATCCATATTCACTTGTCTAGGACTTAGCATACTTTCAGGGTCTATAAATATTTGCTGAATGGCTGCAGTAATTTAGGGTGGAGCCAGGTTCAAGTAGAACTGAAGAGTCTCCTCTGTCTTCACTTGCACAAGGTACAAACCTGAGTGTGAACTGAATCAATGCCTTAACAGATCAGTTTATACACATTTTGTAGACTAATATTTAAAGTGGTATTTTTGTATGTAGTTTATGTAGGAATATTGGTTTGACATATTCAAATATCTTCCAGGAAAAAAAAATAAAGAATACCATTTTTTTTTCCTATGTGATTACTTTAATCACTTCCCATATTATTTTGGACAATTATCTAAAGAATGACATTTTCTTGAATAACAATATAGATCATTAGTGAACAAAACTGTAGAGTTTTGATAATGAAACATCTGAATTTCAATACAATTGTGCTTAAAGACCATTCATAAGTACACTGTGACACCACCCTGGGGCTGTTATCAGGTGCCAATCATGGCCTCTGTTTATGACATTGGGTATTATGGGGGATGTCACATATGATCCATCTCTAAAGCTCAAATGCAAAGTGCAAAAATTACTTCCATTGTGATGGATAGTTACCCCAAAGGTGGTCCCTGAAATTTCTCAGAGGAAATGAGTTTATTTGTTATGGACAAATCGAATCAGGAAAGAAAGATTTAAACTATTAGGAAACCAAATTTTTACCATGTACCTATTTCATCTGTAAAGAAATCTTTCTGGTTAAAGTAAGAGTGTTCTCAGTAAAAATTTGGGAAACATAATAATGCATTATTTCATCAGCACTTGAAATGAAAAGTCAGTTACTAAATAAAAGTCACTATTCCAAATACAGTATAAACTACAGCAATAGCCTAAAAACACCTGCTTCTGTACTTCTTTAATTAAAAGCCACTATTCTAGCAAATGTATTTTTATTAGACAGTTCCATGAGCTTTTTTATTCCCTCCATTATATTTCTAGACACTCTAACTGACTGTGTTGCATACACTTGTCGGTGAGCGAAGCAAAGGTTAAGTGTGTGTGACACAGATGAGCCCCGAGATTAAGTATACACTGTGAAATGCATGTGGATGTTCATGATTTAAACCAATGAACTGTGGCCTGAAATGATGTCACACGAAGCGCAGTGGTAAGTGGAAGGTTAAACCTACTTGCATCTCGGCTCATTAAACGCAGTTAAAGTGCAAATCCCCTCATTCTGACAGTAGTGATCACAAGGGTTCTCTTTCTGGTCACAGCGCTGACTTTTAAACCCCACAGAGCATCTGCAGAATTTCAGTAAAATACAGCTAAATAAAGCGTCTGACTTTTTTTTCTAAATATGTTTCAAATTTATTTCATACAGAGATAGTAACATATGAATATAACTTCGTCAGGTATGCTCATTTCTCTCTCATTCACACTCATCACATGCTACTCTGACAAGACGGGGACAGAACGTGGAAGTGGATCATATGTGGACGTCATCCTTCTAGTCAAACAGTGATAAAAGAAAACTCAAAATAGAAACCACGTAAGTGGAATGGCTTTATTTCAAGTTGTCCATTCTGGACAGAGGGGAAAATATTAAATTCTAGATTTTCTCACGAGCAGAGAATCTCCAGTACTTTCCAAATGCTTAGAAACCCAGATTCAAGTTAATGAATTCCAAAGGAGACGGGGGCTTAATAGGCTTACATAATACCACACTCTAAACCTGATACAGACATCAAATAGCATTATACATTTGAAAAGATCCCACAAGGTCTTTTGAGAGGAATGGCTCTAAGTACCAAGTGTTCGTAAATATGATTATGCCTGGGTTTCCCATATCTGAATACGGTCAATGAAATTAGAGTAATTCTCCCTGGCATTTCCAAGTTCAAAGATCTGTGAATGTCTTTAATGGGTATGATGCTAAGAATTAAATGAGCTCTTCCTTATGAAATCACTAGCACATTGATGAGGGAGGAGATTCTGTAGCCTATGAGCCACTGAGGGACAATACTTGATCAGAGATGTCCATGAAACATTCATTTAAAATGTATTACCCCACCCCCCGCCCCGAGATAAAATGTATTACCCCAAGAAGGGAGAACAATGGAGGAGGGATTCCATGTCCATACGAAGTCATGCCACAAAATGCCCACAGCATTGTGCAATACTCACAGACACACAGGTACATTTGTCTCAGGGTCCAGTTGGCACGTGCCACCATTGTAGCAGTAGCCATCACATAACTGACAGCTAGAGGCAATCTTTCCATTAGTGCAGCTGCAGCAACAAAGAAGAAAGAAAGCTCATTGTCACTGGTATCATTATTGTTGCAAGCGGACATAAACTCTCTGCAGATGAGAATATTCATCATCATAGAGGAACAATGGAGTGCCTGGCTAAAAGTAAGTTTTCAGAAAGACAGGCTTCCTGGAGGCAAAGATTTTTTTTTTTTTTTAACAAAATGATGACAGACAAATGTTTTCTTTTGGTGGTTTTCAAATTTTCAACCCATTTGCTTAATATAAATTTTTTTTTTTTTTTTTTTTTTTTTTTAAAGATTTTATTTATTTATTTGACAGAGAGAGAGCACAAGTAGGCAGAGCGGCAGGCAGACGGAGAGGGAGAAGCAGGCTTCCCGCCGAGCAGGGAGCCCGATGCGGGGCTCGATCCCAGGACCCTGGGATCATGACCTGAGCTGAAGGCAGACGCTTAACGACTGAGCCACCCAGGCGCCCCGCTTAATATAAAATTTTAATTTTAATATAGCTATATATATATATATATATATATATATATATATGTGAAAAAATATGCTCTAATGTCTGTCACTTACACTGCAGGGAAACATTAGCATCAGAATCTTATTCCCTTTTCATACAACCAGGGCTTGGTGAGATCAGTGTGAATTATAAACCACATGGTCAAATGCTTCAGCTATTTCTTGTAAACTGGAAAATCTGGTCCAAAAAAACTGTTATGAGTTTTAGATTCCAGGTTTTGTAAGAAAGTATAGGATTATCTGGCAGTCATTTTATCCCACTGCTTCTCTCTGATTATGTACTGTAATTAATGTCATTTTTTTTTTTTTACTCTAACACTTAAAAAAATCATGGGAAGTTCATTGCAAAAATAAACAGTAGTGTTATAGGAACAATATGTAGTCTGGCAACAAGGTAATGAGGTAGGCTTTCTTATGGAAAACTTATGGAAACAATTCTAATTTATAACACATTACATGTCTGAGATAAGAATAAACACTATGGCTACTGCTGCATGGAAAAAAACAAGCATAACAATAATAGGAAAAATACAGCAATTTCTTATTTGCCGTGCTATATTTTGATATAAATAAATACTCTTAGATTGGACATTGAAAATTGTTGGGGGAACAGACAAAAGTGCATCGACATTCTAAACTATCAAGAGATCTCTTGTATGAGAAGTAGGTTGACAGAATAATACAAGCCTTGGCCCAAATCAGAATTACAAGAGATCATGCCACTATTCTGATTATGAGGTCATGTTGGCACTAGGTGTTATGAAGCAATCAGTGGTGTCACAAGCTTGACACATAAATCAGGTTGCAATATCATTGATCACTTTGATCCTCTCCATGATGGATTCTATTGTGTTACATCCATCAAAAGGTAATTCCCAATGATCGGTTAGATGCCTGAAATGGTCAGTTGGTGATCCTGATTAATTTATTCTGTGAATATTTATTTCAGCTCCTGTAGGTGGTAAGCCTGCTGGAAATACACCAAAAGGCTTATCATTTTTCCAGGTGTTTAATTTAAAGATATTTTTTAAAAGCCTCGATATTAAAATCACATTTCTTTTCAAGATGAACAGAAGTAATGAGTCAACTATGTACTGGCTGGAGATATATGAATGTAGAACCAACATGGAAAAGGAAGCAGTAGTTTAAAGTTTCCAAGATTTAACAGACAATGCCTTAAATCTAGAGGTATCTGAATATGGATGCAAAGTGAGACAAGTATACATTTAGCGGTATTGGTGTTTGATCTGTTAAATGGATCTGGGAGACTTTTCCTTGCCCTCCATCCCAGCCTCCTTGAAAATCAAAGAGCAGCAAGTTATGGTTTCTTGTTCTATCAAAAAGACAACGTCAAAGAGAAAAAAATAGCTCATTTTACATTAAGGTATTTCCTACAAAATACACCAAATATCAGCTTTTAAAAGAGAAAAAAAAATTCTAAGTATTGACTGCTTTTAACACTTGCTTTCAAGAGTTATAAAAGATGTTGCCTCTTTCTCCTTCTAAAGGTTTTGTTTGAATCCTAAATTGAAGACAGACATTTGTATATATTTCAAATGTGAAATACAAATTACTCAAATCATTATAATGTATCAAAGAGTTCAGCTCACATTTTAATGCCGGTTTTCATCATAATTTCATTTCTTAGAGGCATATATCTCTCTCACACACACACATACACACACACACACACACACACAGTTTGTGATGTATCACTTTCCACAAGTTAATTACCAGTTGTCCCGTTCGCACAAAGAAATCCTATAACAACTGACATTGCAAAGGTATTACTTAGGCTATTCCAAATTATGATCAAGTCACTCTTCATCAATATTTACTCAGATTTCCACAAAAGAGAAAAATATACAATTAGCTCCATTTTTAAAGATTAAATTTATTGTACTTGACAGAGTATCTATTCTAGTTGACAGCTCATAGACTATGCATTAGAAACACACCTGACTATTTGGAATCACACGTATACGTGAAGGCTTGAATTTTCCTATTTATGTAAAAGATTTACTGTAACTCAGTCGTGGTTGTTTTAGTACCAGTTATTTACCTATGGGACAGAAATTCTACTATCACTGTAAACGTCATTTAATGCTAAGATGAAAAGTACCATAGACATGAAGACAAACTTGTCTAACAAGTTTCAGAATACCTAGAGTCTTGTTTGTATTGTTATGCTCATATGTTATATAGTCTATTTGATCAAGGATTATACTATTTTTAAGCTTCCACTATCTACTCCTTTGTTAGCAACTGTTATCTATCTATCTGACATATTCTTTTTCAAAAAGGATCTTTTAAGAGTCAAGAACTACAATGTTGGATCTTCATGGCCTACTAGGGTTATGAGGTTCTGGTGTTTCTAGGATGCTGAAGCCAGTTTTCACTGTAGCAGGCAGTCCTGAGAGCCCAGAGTCTCGCCCTTCTTTCTTCATCTGGAACTTCCCCTTGCAATGAAAACATGGTGTGTGTCTCTGCATGAGCTTTTCCAAGGTAAACTGGGAAGGAAATTGCAGCTTATAGCCTGTCTTAGATGATAGTCTATTATTTCCTGTGTGAATGGAATGGAGTCGTAAGCAAGAGACTACAGTGCATTTCTGATATGGTGCACTGGATGGAGAGAAAAATATATGTTCACTCACGGAAACAAAGTTCTGTCTTGCTCAAGTTTCATCACAAAGAACTGATGAGCTTAATAAGCAGACATGATTTTGGTCATTTACATGAAAATGCATTTGCTTTTATATACTTATCAAAGGCACATATTTATAATTAGTCATATTTTCAATTACTTTACTTAAAAAATAATGTACTTTCAAGTGACCGAATTTGAGGGTTTGAGTGTCTGTCATTCATAATAACGACACAAATCATACTCAGAGTAAATTCTAAAATGAGAGTAAATAAAAAAGAAAAAAAATGGTGATGCTGTCTGTAATAAAATTTTATTGAGCCCTCTTTGGGAGAGAACATAACTCAGGGCTGGTACCCTCACAGAACTGTCTCAGTGGAAGCCATGGCATGAGCACTTGACAGCATGCTTTTCTACCTCATATTCTCATTTATTATACTCCTAAGCAAGGAGTCCAGTGCTTTATAAGCCCTTGTTTTAAAAGGTTGTTAAAAGAAGTTCAGAGTGAGGACTGAACTCTAACCTCAGTGGCACAAACTTGTTTCACGACAGAAACCAAACGGCATTACCCTTTAGCTATGATGCTCTGTTTTCCAGTCACTTGATCTTAAAGCCAAAGAGCCAAAGGCAATGTAACCAAAGTCTAACTTGGACGTTTTTATTGTAGTTGCCTCCTAGGACACATGATTCCTTCTCCTCATTTTGGACCATTGTACTTAAAATCAGATAAAAACCCAAAGATTAAAATGTATTTCCATTAGACAGGTCTTCTGCTCCTCCCCCACAACAGAAAAGTAAACACTCACTGTCAATGATAATGATGAAACATTTAAAAGCCTGGGCTATTCAAATTTAGGAATATTACAAATAGCTTTTTGAAGGTATGCTTCATTTCACTATTTCTTGCTTACTATTAGGAATATTCTACATAGGGAATGATCTGACCACATCATTACTGATTATATGATAAATTTGCATGTTCCCCAATTGCACATAATAGGCATTGAATAAGTTCATTTAATTGAAATGAACTGAATTTTATCTACAACCAAAAAGAGAAAAGCAAACAAACAAACAAGGATGCACTGGTCACTGTATAGACTCTTAGGACAAAAATAATTTACATTATCTTCACATTTATTGCTGAACTGCTAGATCCTTTTGGGCTCGAAAGCTTTTATAAATTAAGCTGGGTGTCCACTTACTTGCAAAATATATCTTCACTGTCTTTATTTATAATGCAGTGCCCCCCATGGCACCTTATACATTTGTCAACCTCACATTTTGGACCTTCATAGCGTGTTGGACAGACACATTCAACACTTCCGTCATCCCCAATGGTACAGGATTCAGAATTCACACAGTAGTGGTGACACACATCTAGGAAGAACGCACAACAGAGAAAAAGAAATTATACCTCAGGATGTCTTTCTTCAGTCACAATACATGTTACCGTTTCATTTAATATTTAAAGATGGTGAATCGTTAAGCAAACATAAAAATAAGTAAATTAATTAAAACATCTAAACATTTAAAAAGAGCCAATTGATAAGTAGATTAATTTACAAAATCAGTTTGTAATTACATGTAACTAGAATTCTTTAATAATGCTATTGATTCCTCTTTTTGCCAGTCAGGCATCATTTCTTATGCCAAAAAAGATAAGTTATATTGATATAATGCTAGCTGAGGAAGTCTTTTGGTTCTGAATTTTAAAGTTTAAGTTAACCAGATTCCTTAGTTTCCTTCTCATGGGCAATATTACTATTATTCTGATATGAGCAGAAATACTCCAGATTTCTTTGGATATCATTTATTGTTTCCTCTCCTTGCACTGTTTTCATCCGGAGAACAGGGTAGTATGTAGTGAGTGGAGGACTCCTACCTCTGCATCAGCCCTTTGTGGTACAAAGAAGCTTTCCTCTACACAGAGCAGAACAGGCCCGCTATTTCTGAACACCTGGACAGTTGAGCGAACAAGGAGATGTGCCTCTCGTGGAACACCAAGAGAGAAGTGAACTGGGAAACTGATCCGTCATGGGTGGGAAGTGAACAGAAGTCTACGCTACTGTTCCCCCTCCTAGGTGAGAGCCTAACATCCCAGTCAGAGGGAAAACCTCCATGTGGTGTGAGTCTTTTGTTTGGGAAGATGTTTCTCATTGAACATTATAAACAATTTTCTCAACTACAGAAGATTTCCTCAAATATTTCTATACCTCTTGAATGGGAATAATAAAACAAAGACCATGTAATAATACAATAACCACACTATCTTTATAATTAGACATTCTGACTCAGTCTTTTGAAAAGCAGACAAGTATATGTGTGTTTGTATATCAACATACTATAATTTATCATATTCAAAATATTGAAATTCATAATACAATAATCTTAAGCAAAAGAACTGATTAGATCAGTCTCAGACTTTGTGTTTAGAAGCTGCAATTTCCTTTTAGCTAACTAATTATGAAGCAATGTTAAATGAGATTAGTGGAGATAAAAATCTCAACTTATAAACTTTAACCTGCTGTAAGACAGTTATAGCAGGTGAGGAAAATTAAAACATAATTTATAATTCTCATATTTGTATATTTATCTAGCCCTTTATTAAATCAGACAGAAATTAAATTTATTGACAGGCTTGCTTCATATTTATGGAAATTTATTTCAAGCATTCTTATGCTTGCTCTTGCATTATGCCAAGTACCCTCATTGAGATTCAGTGCTTAAGTCTATTAACATGGTTTTGGCTATATTTAAGAAAAGTAGCACTTTCAAAAGGTGAGAGACTTGAAGATCTGAAAACTAATGCAGTGTTAGCAGCTATCCATGATGGTGTCTGTCTGCAGTTGCCCCAGGCTTGGTGGTTAGAGAGTACACATTACAGATGCTGTTTTATTTATGAAGAATGTATGATCAGCTGCCTATATGAGCTTCTCTCCTATTCAATGCAGAAATCTCTAGAGAACAACTCTCATTAGTTCAGGCTGCTCAGTACCTTTTACTGACAAAGTGCTCTTTTCCTATTGCCCCCCAATTGCTTTAAATGTCATCCTCTGATCCTGGTCCAGTTGTCTGATGGGGCATAGAAATTGGCTTATGTATCTTCATAGTATGTCCTCATCTATAGTGGATAACTCATCAAAATCATGTAGGTGACTTATTTGCAAATGTAAATTCCAGTGCTCATCCCTGTCACCACTGCCCACTCATGCCTAGATTCTAATTCATAAATCCGAAATGGGGCCCAGGTGATTTACATGGGACTGGTTGAGGAACTAGAATTTGGGAACTGGAGAACATAAGAAATGATGACCTGGAAACACATTTTACTGATTAACATAGGGACTACATTGTTCAATAGTTGTCAAAGGATTTGATTTAACTAAAATAGCTTCTTTCTTTCTTCTTTCCTTCTTTCCTTCTTTTCTTTCTTTCTTTTTCTTTCTTTCTTTCCTTCTTTCTTTCTTTTTCTTTCTTTTCTTTCTTTCTTTCTTTCTTTCTTTCTTTCTTTCTTTCTTTCTTTCTTTCTCTCTCTCTCTCTCTTTCTTTTTTTTTTTTTTTCGAGAGAAAGTACATGTGAGCAGGGGTGGGGGAGGCAGAGGGAGAGGGACAGAATCTTAAGTAGGCTCCACGTCCACTGCAGAGCCAGATATGGGGCTCGATCTCATGACCCTGAGATCATGACCCTGAGATCATGACCTGAGCCTCAATCAAGAGTTGACACTTAACTAACTGAGCCACCCAAGCACCCCTAAAATAGCTTATTTCTTAACTAACTGTGGGCCTTAATTAAAATGCAATTTTTAATCCAAAATTTTGGACCATTTTATTTTTATAACCACATCACTGAGAAGACCTGAGAAACTGGAAAAAATTGGGTTGATGATTGCCCTATAACACACTGTAGCAAGGAATAGTTCTCATTTGCCTAAAGTGCTAAAGGGTAAAGTTAAATACTCACCTACAGTATACTAACTATAAGTAATTTTGGTGCATGAATTAAATCTGCTTTAGACTACGATTAAAAAGATGTGAGAATATATATAACTTATTGGTGTTCAAAGAACTACAAATTAGGGGTGCCTGGGTGGCTCAGTCAGTTAAGCGTCTGACATCGGCTGAGGTCGTGATCTCCGGGTCCTGGTATTGGGTCCCCCATTGGGCTCTGCACCAGTGGGGAATCTGCTTCTCCCTTTCCCTCCACTCATGCTTGATCTCTCTCTCTCTCTTTCAAATAAATGAATAAAATCTTAAAAAAAGGAAATGCAAACTAACACCACAAAGAAATACCATTGCACTTCCACCTAATTGACAGCAAATAACAAAAACTCTCATACACTGCTAGTAGAAATACAAATTGGTTCAACTGATTTGGAAAACAATTGACAGTATCTACTCTATTTGAACATACCCACACTTTATGACCTAGCATTTCCACTCTTAATATATATCCAAGAGGAAAGCATGCCTATGTGTACAAAAATATGTATGTAATATGCACAGCAACCTGTGCATAGAAATAGCCCCGAACTAAAAATAATCCAAATGTTCATTGCAAGAAGAAAGGATAAACTGTGGTTCATTCACACAAAGAAATATACATACAAATATATGTATATATACACAAACATTGATATCATAAATAAATAAAAAATGAAAGAAGTACAGCTAATAAGTAACAACATGGATGAATCTCACAAAAGTAATGAGAAAAAAAGCTGGACACAAAAATATATATACTATTTTTTTTATTTATATAAAGTTCAAAAGGCAAAAGTAATCTAGGATTTTAGAAGTTAAAAAGGACTTATCTTTGGGGAGAAGGGAAGGGATAGTGAGAAAGACCATCAAGGAACATCGGAGGTACCAATAATATTTATTCTTGACCTGGATGTTGGTTTACCTGGTGATAATTTATTGAACTGTAAACTTGTGATTTTAAACTTTCCTATTTATATTATGTTTCAATAAAAAGATTTTTCTAACTTAATGGCAAATAAACTGCAATTACAATATTTTAGAAATTCTAGTTAATTTGCTAACTAGGTTAAATAGGTTTTCTCTTTATAGACACTTCTATTAAAAGGAATTCATGTCTACTTTTTATGCTTTAAAGAAAATTCTCTACCCTTTAATGCTTTCAATATTTTTTTCCTAGCATGTCAGATGCACATTATTCAATGCAGTTGATTGGCCTCACGGTATAAAAGTGGAATCCAAAGAATGTAAAAGAAATGTTTGCTTAAGATGAAACTGTGAAATAAGCAGATATTAGAATTTGCACTTTAATAAATAATTCTAAATTGCATGCTGTTAAGCCATGCCACTCTTTTTCCTTCTAAAAAAGGCAGAAATCATTTTAGACTCAGAATGCTTTCTCTACAGATATTCAAATGGAAGACATTTCATTTTCCCCAGTTCACATGCTTCACACTTGACGCTATGTTGAAATTCAGGGATAGAGAGTTGCTCACTATACTCCGACCCTGCGAGGGTTGCTTCCCAGTGTCTTTCTTTGAAAATGTTCTGATGATCTCCCACTATTAGGCTTTGGATATGGAGTATGTAGAAGTTGCTTGACTTATATATGTTCAGCTGGATTGTTTTCTGCACCACTATTA